>NC_057732.1:36756660-36803447 GCF_004010195.1 Chiloscyllium plagiosum | reverse complement strand
CCACGACACCTCCAATTTTGGTGTCATCTGCAAACTTACTAACTGTACCTCTTATACTCACATCCAAATCATTTATGTAAATGACAAAAAGTAGACGGCCCAGCACCGATCCTTGTGGCACTCCACTGGTCATAGGCCTCCAGTTGGAAAAACAACCCTCCACCACCACCCTCTGTCTTCTACCTTTGAGCCAGTTCTGTATCCAAATGGCTAGTTCTCCCTGTATTCCATGAGATCTAACCTTGCTAATCAGTATCCCGTGGGGAACCTTGTGGAACGCCTTACTGAAGTCCACATAGATCACATCCACCCCTCTGCCCTCATCTTTGTTACTTCTTCAAAAAACTCAATCAAGTTTGTGAGATATTATTTCCCACGCACAAAGCCATGTTGACTATCCCGAATCAGTCCTTGCCTTTCCAAATACATGTACATCCTGTCCCTCAGGATTCCCTCTAACAACTTGCCCACCATTGAGGTCAGGCTCACCGGTCTATAGTTTCCTGGCTTGTCTTTACCGCCCTTCTTAAACAGTGGCACCACGTTTGCCAACCTCCAGTCTTCCGGCACCTCACCTGTGACTATCGATGATACAAATAGTTACTTTTCTATACTTCATACGTGTTCAGTTTAAATAGAGGAAGGTTTAGGGGAGATGTCAGAGTAGGTATTTTCCACAGAGTGGTGGGTGCGTGGAATGCGCTTCTGCAGTGGTAGTAGTCAGATACGTTAGGGTCATTTAAGCGACTCTTGAATAGACACATGGATTATAGTAAAATAAAGGTATGTAGGTTAGTTTTGATCTTCGAGTAGGATAAAAGGTTTGCATAATATAGGTCAAAAAGCGTGTACTGTGCTGTAGTGTTCTATGTTGTAACACCTCATGTTCCACTTTGGGAGCTTATGACCATATGGCCTTAACATTACATTCACCAGCTTTCAAATCTCCACATGCTTCCCCCACCCGGCCATACCTGGGTCCAGATCTCTCTCCTCCCCCTTGACCTGACCTGAATTGTCTATTTTCCTTCCCACCTCTTCCGCTCCACAATTTCCACTGACCAATCATTTGTTCCTGCATTCACCTATCGCCATCCCACCACCCACTTTTCCCCCAGCCCGAACCCCTCCATTATTTCACAGCCCCACTCCCCCCACCCTCCCCAGTGCTGAATGCTTCAGACCTGAAACAGTCAGTGAATAATATATGGGGGTGCGTCAGTCAGTCATCCAGGGAGGATTGACAGCAGTGAGTAATGGGAGGGGTGACGGTCAGTCAGTGAGTTATACGGGGGGGGGGGGTAGTGACAGTCAGTAGGTAATGCAGTGAGGAGTGACAGCCACTCAGTAATACAGAGTAAGCAACAGAACGTCATCTGACCCGCACGTCGGGTCTGATGGCGCACGTTACGCCATTGACAGGCTCTGCACTGCGCATGTCCATAGAGGCGCGCGCCTTTGAAACGGAAAATTGCGCATGTCCATAGAGGCGCGCGCCTTTGAAACGGAAAATAAAATTAGAGCGTGAGGATTGACAGCCGTTGTCCTTCCCCGATCGTCTGATAATGGTGAACACGAGTAGGTGAAAATGCGTTGGCTGTGTTGGAAGCAGTCCGTTGCAGGACGTTAGGAGTAAAGGGTAAAGGGGCACGGAAGATATCTGGTTCTAAAGAACTGCAGTCGCCGAGTGAAAAATGAGGCGCTGGTCTTCCAACTGAGGAGCTTCACTGAAGCAGTACCTCAGGCTCCAGTCAGATGTTGGTCAGGGAACACGGTATTGTGTTGAAGTAGCAGGCAACTGGTGGCTCAGGGTTATTTTTATAGAGAGAATGTAGGTGTTCGCGAATCTGTTTCATTCACCCAGTGTCAAGGAGACCACATTGTGAGCAGCGGATACTTAGAATAGATTGAGTGAAGAGGAGGTAAATTGCTGCTTCACCTGGAGGGTATGTATAGGAAAAGAGAATTTGGAGTAGGGAAAGAAACCCGTCAAGGAAATAGAATCTAGGGCAGGAAGTAATAATTGGGAATATTCTTTTAGAGATAACTGGGAATAATCTAATAACCTTTCCTTGATATTCAGGAGCATTGTCATTTCTGACTTCCTCACCTTCAACATCCGAAAGTTACCCTTGACCAAAATCCTTACACAACACTCGGTTAAAAGTTCTAAATGTTTACTCCAGGGACGTACATTTGCAAAAGGAGCAATGTCACAGTGACATCAGACCACATAGAACTGGAGACTGGGGCTGTTGACCTTCAGATGAAATGTCCAATCAGTGTAAAATGAGGTTCAATAAAACCTGTTAGTGTTGTCTCACAAGACTATGGACTTTATTATATCGTGATAACAGCGTCCAACCTAGACAAGTATGCCACCATTGTCACCAACTTCATTCGCAAATGTGTAGAAGACTTGCTAAAGAAGTCAATCCATTTGTTCCCCAACTGGAAACTACAAATGAATGGGAAATCCATTGTCTGCTGTGTTCAGCTGATCATGACCTTTATAGGAAATCCAGATATAACTCCCGTATGGCCATTAGAGATGCCAAGATGCAATATTGGACTGTTAGTTACCCAAACTAACCACTTTGATACTTGCCATCTGTGGCGAGACCTACACAACATATTGGGCTACAAAATGAAGCAGAATAGAATATCAGACACACAACATCTCTCCATGATGTGCTCAATATGTTTTACACGCTCCATTTGAACAGAAGGTCAGTGTAATGGTGTCACCTTCTCTATTAGCCTCAGATGCACCTGTTCCCTGAGTCATTGCAGACATCAGATCGGCCTTCTTGAGAATGAATCCATGGAAAGCGACTGGCCCAGATGGAATACCAGGCTGTGCACTCAGATCCTGTGCGGAATAGCTAGTAGGTGTACTTGCTGACACCTCTAACTTCTCCCTGCTACAATGTCCTGACCTGCTTCAAGAAGGCCACCATCATCCTGATGCCAAGTAAAAACATGCAATGTACCTTAATGACTACCACCTGGTGGCTGTGACCTCCACAATTATGAAACTTGTCTAGATCTTTTGCAATTTGCCTACCAGTGAAACAGGTCCACAGCAGATACCATCTCCCTAGCCCTACTCTCATCCCTGCAACATCTGGATAATAAAGATACCTACATCAGGCTTCTACTTACTGATTACAGGTTTACCTTTAACACTGTAATCCCAAACTCCAAGACCCAGGTCTCTCCTCTGCCCTTTGCAACTGGATCCTTGACTTCCTGACCCATAGACTGCAATTAGCGAAGATAGGCAACAGCACCTTCTTCATAACAATCCTCAACACCGGTGCTCCACAAGAATAGGTACTGATCCCCGCGCCTATATTGCATATACACTCATGACTCTTTGGCCAAATTTTGTCTGAACCCCATCTGCAAGTTCGCCAACAACACCATTGTTTTAGTCTGGATATTAAACAATGATGAGAAAGAATACAGGAAAGAGGTAGAATGCTTGATGACATGGTGGAAAGATAAAAATCTCTCCCTCAATGTCAGCAAAACTGAAGATCTGATCACCGACTTCAAGAAACAAAGAGGACATGCCCCTATCTACGTCAGTGGAGCTGAGGTGGCGATGGTTTAGAGCTTCAGGTTCCTCGGAGCGATGATCACCAACAATCTGTCCTGGACCACCCATGCTGATGCGATGGTCAAGTTGGTACAACACCTCTTCTTCCTCAGGAGGCTAAGGAAATTCAGACTAGCGTTTGGAGATGGTTTTTGACATCTTGGTTGACTGTTTTTTCTGATGGTTTGAGGAGGACCAGAACCTCAATTGATCCATCTAAGTGATGGTGATAATGTCTTTGAAAGCTCTGATTTCATTCATGAAGTCCAGGAAGTCATCCCTCAATAACAGGCCACAATTTTCAGATGAATGTTTCTAATCCTTTGTACCGCCATATGGATTTGTCCATGTTCCAAGTTCACTAAAGTATACTTTATATTTCAAGCCAAAAAATGAAACTGAAAAAAGGTACAAGCCATAGAAAACCCTCCTGGGAATGAACAGCAAATTTATATCTAGTCTAACTCAACTACCACTCTATGTTGCTACAGGGCAACTTAGCTAAATACCAACTTTTGATAGTCTGAACCCAGCTTCCTTTCCTTATTTGAGCACAATCACAGATGTCATGGTATAGGACCGTGTAAAATTACACCAGATAGAGGAACATTATAGGACAGTTCACTCCCAACCAACTAGGCAGGAGTTTCAACCTACCTGCTTTGGGAAGAGGTTTCCAGATTTGACTCAAGGACCGACAGTGCAAGGACCAAGTGATATTGATCAAAGGAACAAAAGGGCTCTGACTTTGTTAAAGGAGAAGCTGTTAACTGGACATATACTGATCCTTACGGATGCTGTGGCAACACAGCAGCTAATGACTGAGACAAGGGTTGAGGAGCCTTGGAAGCAGGTTACTATGCATCAGCCTATAATCTCCAAAGGAACACTCCACACATGCGTGGAGATTGCTATATATTTGCCTGTAAACCACACACTTGGTGGATAGTGATGGGTGTGTATGTTTGTGTGTGTGTGGTGGTGGGGGGTGGGTTGGCACAATGTAAATGGTGGATATAGTCCATAGGGATATAGACTTGGGAGGAAATGTGACGTAAAGGGTTACTTGCATCTTTGTATGTTTGATGCAGGAATTAAAATTGATTAGCTCAGTGGATGATTTGCATCCAGAGTGATACCAACACTATGGGTTCAGTTCCTGCACCAGCTGAGATTAACATGAAGCACTGTCTTTCTCAACCTCTCCTGTAACCTGAGACATGGTGATCCTCAGGTTCAGCCATCACCAGTTGTCTCTCTCTCTCTCTAGGGAGTGAGTAGCCTGTGGTCTGATGGGACAATAGTGACTTTACCTTTAGTTATTGAGCAAATGCAAAAAAAGCATCAGATCCTGTGAAATTGGAGCCTGGGTCTGTATGCCTTCAGGCAAGACGCCCTATACATCTTCTATGTATAATTAGGTTCAAGAAAAAAAACACTGTTGCTGTTCATTCAGATCCATAGACCATTTTATTACAGTGGGCTAGCCATATAAATATTGTGGCTAGAAGAACAGGTCGAAAGTTGTGTGTTCTGCAGTGATCAACTCATCTTCTGACTCCAGAAAATATCATAAGAGACAAGTCAGGAGTAGGAGGGAATATTGTTTACCTGACAAGATGTCAGTTGTCAGTACCTGACTTTGCAACAAAATTCAAACAGCTTGATGCCATCCAGAACAAAGCAGCCCTTTGTTTTAGTGCTTTACCCACCATCTTAATCAATCACTGGCTTCAACAGAGGCATACTGGTAGCAGTGTGTACCAAATACAAGATGCATTGTAGCAGCTCATCAACCTTCCTTAGACAGCATTTTCAAAATGCACAACCTCAACCATTTAGTCGACCAAGGGCAACCGTTGAATGGAAACACCAACAACTGGAAATTCCGACCATTCTGACTTGGAACAACATTGCCATTGCATCACTGTCACTGGGTCAAATTCCTGGAACTTCCTTAACAACAGTTTTTTTTTCACAAAAATGTTCATGGGATGTGACAGTCACTTCTAAAATCAGCATATGTTGTCCATTTATAATTTCCATTAAGAGAGCGGTGATGAAATGGTTATATTTTCTCTTGTGGGAGATGGCACCTCCATGGCACTTGTGTGGTGTGAAAGTTACTTGCCAGTTATCATCCCAAGCCTGAATATGGTCCAGATATTGCTGAGTTGGTTATGGACCTGCTTCTGTATTTCAGGAGTTATGAATGGGACTAAACATCAGCGAACACACCCTTTTGACCTTGGTAATTATCATCTTCCTTTGTGCTAGGTATGTCTTTTTCTCTGATTCCCATTGGCTTCAGTTTACTAGGGCATCTTGATACCACACTTGGTCAAATCCTGCTAAGGGCAGTTACCTTCACCTCATATCTTCAATTCAGGTCTTTTGCCCATATTTGAAACAAGGCTATTAAAATGCCTGGGAACTGAGTGGCCCAGGCAGAATCCAAACCGAAAATTGATGACCAGATTATTTGCTGATGATTAAGAGTGGACTGTTGAGGTGGTAATTGGTCACATTACATTTACCCTGTTTAGGTGGTAAAGATTTACCCCTGCAACTTCCAATATTGTTGGATTAATATCATTGTTGCAGCTGTACTGGAAACACAAGTACAGCATTGGGACTTACAGCTTTTGCTAAGCACTGCCTTCAATCATTCTTGATATCACATGGAGTGGACTGAAAGACAGGCTTCTGTGATATTGGTAAACTTAGGAACTGGCTGAGATGGGTGATCCACTTGGCACTTCTGGCTGAATGTAGTTGCAATTGCTTTAGCATCACATTTCGTAATAATTTGCTGGGCTATACCCTCCTTCAGTTCGTCATTTCTTTTCCCACACCATAATAAGGCGACTGGATTGAACAGACAGTTGACATTAGACTAACTTTTAACCCCAGATTTTTATTCAATACAAATTTCACCAGCTGCTATGAAGGGATTTGAACCCATACCTGCAAAGCATTCATCTGATCTCGAGATTACTCGCTCAGTGATGTTACCACTATGCAATCCTCTATAATATTAACATAACTAGAAAAACTCTAACTGGACAATGTACTCACACTTGATGACAATTCTGTATGAGGTGATAATGACCAGTGACACCTTCGTGTGTCTAGAAATAGTAGGAAAAGAATTTGGAAGCATTGGGGTTGCCAGGGCATTTAGCATTTAACTCGCAAGCTGTTTCTGTCAATGGTGGAGCAACCAGTCATTCTCAGTTATTTTATTTCAGATCTCCAGGCTGACAGCAACCTGTAAAATCATCACAGTAACCATAATCCTATAGTGGATAGCCAGAGTCTGGGAGTTTCCAACAGTCCACATAAACAGGAACACATACCTACATCCTGCAAAACAAATGATCCAAGTATAAGAGACAGACCACCAATACAACGCTGTCTAACGTGTCACCCGGTTACTGGAATTATGGCGTGATTCTAGACTCAAGCTATCCAGACCTAGGCTATTAGTGAGACTGAAAAAGCCAACCTGACAACTGCATTATAATCCTGGATCTATAATATTGTCAAAGGGCTCATGTCACATGGTAACCCAATTACCTTAACCATCAGTAGCTACAAACCATCATCAATACTCATGTGACAATGACTGGAATATTTAACAATAGTACAGAATTTGCAAGAGAATGGGTGGAGGGGGTTAGTCGTTAGTACCATAACTGTTAACATGGGATGGACTCATTCATCTTCATCTATTAGGGAGCCAGAGTGAAAGAGACAATGGTCAAGAGCAGTGGACATTGTTAGTCAATGCACTTTCAGCTTCTAGATATCCACTAAGTGTCCAGCTATCATGTGGACCTTTTAAAAACCCTATCTGGAGATCCACGAGTAAGACTACATAAGAATGACGATTACCTTCCCTTCAGTGGGCAGGCAGCATGAGGAGGGAGAGAAACACAGCAAGGCAGGCAGCATCTGGAGGGAGGGGGAGACAATGGTTTTATGGTTATTAGAATATGCTTTTATGACTATAGAGATCCAAGGGAAAGATAAAAGTAAGATAAAGGAGAAATCAATTCTATTATCCTAGGCCATCATTAAGATCACTGACTCACAGTTGGCATGTTGTCTTAGACCTCACAGAGTTTAAGCCAAATTTTCTGAGGAGTGGCAATCAGATTATCACAGCTTTTTTTACGTTAAGAAAGAGCTCTGCATTTCTGGCAAGAAATGCCAATCACAGATCCTACAGAAATGCAGAATATACCGTAAATACAACTGCACTCATGTAATGCAGGATAGTTAAGGGAAGGAAAACCATTGATCCTTTTATAGTAGCTGCATTCTGTGATTTAAATATCCAGCAGAACAGACAGCTAATTTGACACCTCCTGTGAAAAGCTAGTTTTCATACTAAATACTATAGTATGGATACTAAGCCTGAGGTAAAGGTACTATATAGTTAGTTTGTGAGGCAAGTGATTGAGATTTTAGGACAGGTTGCGTTCGGCAGAAACTCTGACAGCAAGGGAGGGTGGGGTTGTATTGGGTAGTGTGTGGTACATTGGTGGTCAGTTTAATAGTTACCCAGGAATTAGATTATGTGTTCAATTGTGTATATTTTTCTGGATAACTATGAACTGTAATGGAATACTCCAGATTATCTGATTTAAGTGAGTACTTTTGCAGTGTTCAAGGTGTAGAGGATTCACCCATTGGCACTTTCAGTTTCGTAGGCAATTTCAATTTCGGAGTCTACTACATTGGGTTTCTGCAGATTTTTGATGCACAACATGTATTTACACTGTAGAAATTAATATCTGGCATTTGGAAAATCCAAGCTAATATTATATTGCCTATTGGTGACATAAGATTTGGAATTGTGGCTTGGCATTTATCAAAACAGATTCTCTTGCTCAACTTGAGGCAGAAACCAGTTATTAGATGGAACTTGTCAAGACTGCAGTCTCTGGGAGTGAATCAGTTGAGGATCTGGAGAGAAAGTGGGGTGTGGCCCCTCAATTTTGATAGGTGCTATCTGAAGACCACTTGAGAAATTTTCACTAAATTCCAGCATTGTACCATTAGCTCCTACAGTATGTTGAAATTGAGCAGGAGCAACTCTGCTTAAGTATGGGTTAGTTCGCTTAGAAAATATTCCAAGGCAACTTGTACTTTCTGATGGAAAGGACAATTAACCTCTATGGAGAACTGAAAAGTGTACCTTCTACTTACAGATTGCTGACTTATTTAATAAATAATGAGGGTGGAGACAGGTACAATTACAATATTTAAAAGGCATCTCGTTAGGTACTTGAATAGGAAAGGTTTAGGGGGATATGGGCTAATTGCTGGAAAATGGGACTTGTCAGTGCAGACGAGTTGGACTGAAGGATCTGTTTCCATGCTGTATGACACTATGTAACTAATAGAGTAGATAAGGGAGAACAAATAGATGTAATGTATTTGGATTTTTGGGACGCTTTTGATGAAGTCCGTGATAAGAGGTTAGTGGGCAAAGTTAAAGCACATGGGTTATGGGGTGATATATTGGCATGGATCGAGAATTAGTTGACAGACGAAATAGAGTGTTAATAAATGGTACACTTTCTTGGAGTTGGGCAGCGACAAGTGGCGTACTACAAGAATCAGTGCTTGGGCTCCAACTACCCACATTATATTCATATAAATAATCTGGATGAAGGAAATAAATGCAACATTTCCAAATTTTCTGATGACAAAACTGACCAGATTGAGAGTTGTGAGGAGGATGCAAAGAGACTTTAAGGTGATTTAGTCAAGATGAGTGAGAGGATAAACATATGGCAGATGCAGTAAAATGTGGTTAAGTGTGAAGTTATACACTTCAACATGAAAAAACTGGGAAGAGTATTGTTTAAATGGTGATAGATTATGAAATGTAGATGTACACAAGGATCTGAGTGACCTTGTACACTATCAATGAAAGTAGACAGGTACATCAGTAACCAATTGAGAAAGCAAATGGCCTTCATTGCAAGGGAATTTGAATTCACATGTCTGACTGTAGTTATACATGACTCTGGTGAGACTACATCTGGAGTACTGTGTGCAGTTTTGGTCTCCCTACCTAGGAAAGATTATAATTGGTATGGAGGGAGTGCAGCAGAGGTTCACTAGGCTGATACTGGGGATGGGAGGGCGGTTCTGAGGAGAGATTGGTTTGACTTGGCCCGTAATCATGGGAGTTTGGGAAATGAGAGTACAGCTGATTGAAATGTATAAAACACTAACAGGGATGGACAGACTAGATGCATGAAGAAAGTTTTCCCATGGTTTGGTGACTCAGGCTCAGGATATTGGATAGTCCGTTTAGGACTGAGATGAGGAACATTTCTTCACTTGAAGGGTAGTGAACCTATGCAATTCTCTGTCAAAAACCGCTGTGGAGGCTAAGTCACTGAAATATTGAAGGAGATAGACAAATGTTTATATGTTAAAGCATCAAGTGATATGGACAGGGAACAGAAATATGGCATTGTGATTGAGGATGAATCACAGTCATAGTGAATGATAGAGCAGGCGTGAAGGGCTAAATGGCTTACACTGCTTCTATGTTTACTGTGGAAGTCTTCCATTTTGTGAGCAAAACCTGCACCAGTTCTGTGTAGAGTGGTACATTCAACATTATTTCAAATGTACACCAAGTAAAGCTCTCAGACTGCAGAGACCAGCTCTCTTGGACACATGCTTAGATAAGACCTTTCCTTACTTCAATCCCATAGACGTGAGTGATCTTATCACAATAATGAAAGGAAATATTTACGGGAATTTCTTTTGGTCAAAGTTGAAAATGCGGAACTCTACTGTTCATGAGTTCTCATATCCATTGGATATAATCCCTGCCTCTGAGTCAGAAGTTTCAGTTCAAATCCAGGACTGAGTTGCCATGGAATGTGCTTTCAAAGCAGACCTAAACAGGTGAGATGTCAACATGTAAATCTTTCCAGTGCATTCCACCTGCAGGTGGTGGACTGGATAAGGTTATTGATCAGCCATGTGATGGAAATAATTGGAGTCCATACCATCACAATCTGTAGCTCTGGGCCACAGATAAAGGTTTGTATTACCACATGAAGTAGATGTCTTTATGGGGCCAGTTGGCTTAGCTAACTAGATGGCTGGTGTACTTCAGATTGGCACCAAAAACACAAAAGTTCAATCCTTGTTCAGGCTGGGGTGGACTTGGCACCCCTCCTTGCCCCACACATAGTGATGATCACTGCACAGTTGGTCAGACCTGCCTGCAGGCAGAGAACTCAAGAAAAATACTTGTTTGCTAAACACATCTTTCTCCACTATCTTTTCACAAATCCTTCCTGATTGAGCAATGCCTCCCTGTCCTCCTTTCCATCCCTTGTTCTTCCCTCACTCTAGAGGCACATGGGAAAACATATTTGGGTTTTTTTAGTCATGCTGTTTGGGACACTGATTAACTGTTGGACTTTTAATGGCCCATCCAGTGTATGCCACAATCCTACCCCACCTAATATACATCTTGACCAACTTATTACTGAATTTCCAAACATCTGTCAAATTTAGATCCCCAATTCAAAACTTAATTTACAGCATTCAATACCTGATTTACAGTCATTGAATTTATTCTTTGATTTATACATGCCAAGTTTACAAGTGCTCAATTTATTGTCTAATGACCTTACTTGACTTACACCACCCCTTTTGCACTTAGCTGATGTACACTAGCCCAAACTATACCTCAACTGTTTCTCCTTCCTGTTGACATGGACATGTTTAAAACACATGGCTCATTCAAGTTCATACAAATCTGATCCATCCCCAATATATTAAGCAAAGTCCAAACATCAATTGGCATTGTATGATTCAGCACCTTATTTTGTTTTCCCCACAGAGGTGCTGATTCTTATCTCGGTACATCTCCACAGTCTGCTACCCTGGCCAAGTTGAGCAAGCTGAATGTTGGCAGGATAATCAACTGTGGAAACATCAGCGTTGAGCCTGGTCCTGTCCTTGCCTCATGTTAACACACACATACAAAAGCTGGAATTTCCACTTAGTGGCCAGGAACAAGAACCCATTTTATCTTCCTGGCTGAGGGCAGCTAATAGCAAAGAAGTGGGCATCAAACATCAAGGAATAATCCTTCACACAGAATTATTAGGATTTGTTGGATAAAATATTCTTTGCTTTGGAGTTGAAAATTACGATGGAAGCAGACCCTGGTCCACTCAGCCTCTGTCCGCCTCATTTGTTCGGTGGTGAAATATTTTCTTTTCAAATTCAAACAAACAGGAAGTCTGATAAAAGATGATAAACTTTACTTAGAAATTTATTACAGTATATAACAAACATAGATTCTCTGTGGTGCAAGTATCACAACAAGAAGATTAAAGTAACCCTTTATACTTCTATTTTGTGAATCTGTCAAATAATAATTCTTAGAAAAGAATGTGGAGCATCACCTTAGTACAAAGAGACGAGAGTGTTCTGGGCAAGCAACATGTCCTGACTCCTTAAAGCACTGTCTCAACATGCAGTTCCTCCCCTTGCTTGCAGTTTTACTTTTAATCAGTTGCATATTTTAACAAAGCAGCCTAAAGGTGATGTTTCTTGTAGATTGTTACTGCAACAGTTGGTCCTACTCAGCACACACACACTATTTATGGCACCCTTAAACAGCCTTTCCTTAGGTTCTTTAGGCACAGTGGTAGTATCCCTACCTCTGAGCCAGAGACCTGGGTTCAAATCTCACCTGCTCAGAGGTGTCTAATAACATCTCTGAACAGGTTGATTAATAATATCTAGAACTGTCTGGTGCCTATCAGTGGGGTAGGTGTAAATAGACAGCTGTCACTAGACTTTACAATGTGCAACTGATTAAAATTAATTTGGTGTCATTGGGAGTCTCGCTCATCAGATGTTGTCCTACGTTACTGTCCCTCCATCCTTGACAATCCTACCCACGCTTAATCACTTGCCCTTGAAATGATTGATGATTGCTTCCTTACCAGGCTACCTTGAGTAATGAACCCGGGCCAATTAACCCAAAGGCCTTTGACCTGCATGGCTGAAGGCCAAAGAGATTTTCTGTATAAAAAGTTGGATCATAACAACATGGAAATCATCGTCCGCAGACCCTCGATTAGGAAATGCACGCTCGATTAGTAATTCTCTGCCGTGACAATGAGCACTTCATCAACCAGGTGAAGAACTTTAAAATTTTATGTTGGCACTGGAAACAGCTGTTGGGGTATCTCATGAGTAAGCTGTGCTGTCCTTGAAAGTACTGAAATACTGCGGGAGGTCAGTGGGATTGATGCTAACGAAGAATTCTAACCTCAGGATTGAGATTAAATTGATTAATTACAATCTGTTTGGTTTCGGCCTGCGATTCACTCCCAGCTATCTGTTATTCTACATGTAAAGCACCTGAGGACTTGTGGCACAGTGATAGTGCCCCTACCTCTCAGCCAAAAGGTCCAGTTTGGAATCCCACCTACCCCAGAGGTGTGTCACATGTCCGAACAGGTTGACTGAAATAAATATAAAATACCTCAACCCCTTGGTTTGATTTGTAACTCACTTGCCAGTATCCATTTCGTAAAAATATGAAACCACCAAACCCCCCTCAATTACATATCTTGCTCCTGGATAAACAAATAATTCATTCAGCATCCTATTTTGGTTGCACATCACCCAGTGATACCACAATCTGTATAACAGTCCATTAAAAATGATTAATTTGACAGAGAATTGCATATAACCTATGTTCTTGATCAGTAAGGTGCAGTTGATGGATGAGCAATCTATTTTTAATTCAAATAAATTTCATATTCAAATTGATCAAACAAAAATCCTTTGATACTTCATACTGCTAGCAAAATATTAGCCTTTGTATTTTTTGTCATAAGTATCAGAAAAGCTTGTGTTCATGATTTGAAATTGCTGTGAAGTTTCCCTTTGTGATATTTTATTGTAGGGATTCTGTAATGATCAAACTGTACAGAAAGACAAAAAAAAGTCTGTCTAATCTGAGTTTACCTGAACCAAGATGACAGACCTGATCATATTTCATCTGATCCAATCTCACCTATCCCAATTGCTCCTGATTCCACCCAATCTGGCCTGACCCATGTGTATCTTAATGATCTTCTGGAGTTTCTGATGGTCTTTTCACTTCTCAATCTGCTGGTGTTCCTTGGGGAAACCGACTCATCCCCCAGATGTTGGTCTACTTCAGTTCCCTTGTGGCTGTTCTTCACATGTCAGCTTAACCGTGTATTTTAGCAGGACAGTAAAATGAGAAATGTTATCTTGGAGTGTTTCATTACAGTATAGATGCTATTTAAATACAAGTTGCTATTGGTGAATCTCATTAGTGAAAAAGCCAGATTATACAGTGCTAGAATATGTGGGCAGAATAATGAATTATCTGTCTAAAGTGTATTGTGTTCAACTGTGTGTGTGTGTGTGGCAGATTTCTAATGGTATTGACTATGGTGTTGAACATATAAGAGTGATGTGCATTTTCAGGAAAGGATTCCAGGTATGAAATGAATGGCCAGGAGAGAAGAGGACTGAGGTGGAACCTGGTTCAAGAACATAAATCATTAAAATAATAATGGATGGTGAACCAAAAACAAGCATATAAACTAGATAAAACAAATAGATTAGGAATCAGGTGGAATGATTTTAAACAACCGGAAGACATGAAATGAAGAGTCATCTAGACTCAAAATGTTAGCTTGCTGTCTCTCCATGGATCCTGTCTGACTTGCTACAATTTCCAACATTTGTTGTTTTCTTGAGGAAATGTATGAATAGACTGGGCCACAGATAGGGAAGGGGTGAGAGAAACTTTCCTCAGGTCAATTCCTCAGTTAGAAGCTCGTCTAGAAAACAAATGAGGGATGCTTCACTGAGAAAATTAGGTAGGTTATTTTAGGAATGGCCATTTGGGAGAGTTACTGGACAACAGAGATTAGATTCTGTGGAGATCCAGGATACGAAGGAGTACAATACAATTGTGAGGCCCTGAAGGAATAAATGACTGAATAGTAAAGATATAAAAGCAGTTACAATGGGATAGTGATGATTCAAAAGGGATGTATTACAATAGGACAGTGAGGATATAAAAGAAGATAATTAAGATGGTAAAGTAATGATACTAAAGGAATGAATTTATGACAGAATAGGGAAAGTACTAAAATGACAAATTGTGATTGAACAATGAGAATACTAAAGGGTTGGGTTATGATATGTTATGAGGATACTAAACAACAAGTTATAATAGTATACTAAAGAATACTAAAGGGACATGCCATAATAGGGTATTCAAGGGACAACTTATGATGGGGCAATGAGGAATAAGCAAACACATTATAGTGGTACAACATAAAATAGTTATAATGGGACAGAGTGAGTATTAAAGAGGTGAGTTCTGATAGGACACTGAGGGTACTACAGGGACAAGTTCTATTGGGAGAGTGAGTGTACCAAAAAGTTAAGCTAAGGTGAAATAGTGAGAATATTAAAGGGACAAATATGTAGTGGAAAAAAGTAGTTACAGTAAGAATACTAAAAAGATGGGGATTAGGTGGAACAATGAGGAGAAAAAAGGAATGAGTTATGGTAGACAGTGAAAGTACAAAAAGACGAGTTACAATACACGTGTGAGGTCTTAAAGGATTGATAAGATTGGGTATTGAAGGTTATAAGGGGACAACTAATGATAGAACAGTTGCTTTAATAAGTCATATGATAAAGCATTGGTTTAAGACTGACAGCAATCATGAGATGAAGTGCAATTGACAGTGGTACTGAAATAATTAAGATGGGAAAGTAATGGTACTTAAAGAGATGTGATATTCGGGTGCAAAAAAGAAATTATTTTTGGACAATGGGAGCACCAAAGGTTTGGCTAAACAAATATGTTACAATGGAGTGATGACGGTGTTGAAGTACATGTGGCAGTGGGACAGTGAATGTACTAAAGTGACAGGTTATGATTGGACAGTGAATCTACTGAAGAATCAAGTTATTATGGGATAATAATACTAAAAGAATGAGTTACGATGGAACAATGATAGTAATAAAGGAATAAGCAATGTTGGGAAATAAGTGTTATCAAGGTCAAGTTAAAAAGCAATTGCATTGTATAATAAAAGTAATAAAGGAATAATGTATGACCAGATAACGGATACTAAAGAATAAGTAATGACAGGATCATGATTTATAATGAGACTGTGAGGATACTATTGAGGTGAGATGATGAGATGTGAAGGTGATGAAAAAAAATGTAAGATAGGACAATGAGAGTATTAAAGAGTTGAGTTAGGATGGCATAATAAGAGTACTAAAGAGGCAATGAAGGTAATGAAAAAAGGAATAATGGGACAGTGAGAGTACCAAAATATTGAGTTACGATGGGATAATGAAGGTATGAAAGGGTCAAGTGAGTTCCAATGTTATAGTTAGAGGATTAAAACAATGATTTACAATAGGATAAGAAGACTTTTAAAAGATGTAATGCACACGATCAAAGTGTTGAGTTATGATGGGACAGCATTCATACTAAAAGGAATTATGTTTGAGCAATGAACATGCATGTTATTAATACAGTAAGGCTAATAAAGTGATGAATCACAATGAGACAGTGTGGTTAATATAATCACAAGTTATAATTTGACAGTGTGAATACTATAAGGACTAGATGCAATGGGACAGTAAGACTATGAATGGGATGTGTTATGATGAAAGGAGATAATGAGATACTCTTGAACAATGAAGTAATAAACAAACTAGTTATGGTGGGACAGTTGTGGAAAGATAGGAATAAGCTTAGATGTGAGTGTTAGGGTGTTTGTGGGATGGGCTTTGAGAAAGATAGCTTTTGGAAACAATGGCTTTGATAGAAAAGTTATGGTAGAAATTGATAAGCTGTAGTGACAGTTGGGTGACCAGTGTTTTGATGGGAAGCTAGATTAATCCTGAAAAGAGCTGGGAACTAGTTATAAACCTGAACAATATTTTGAACAAAAATGTTCCTATCCAGCCTTGTGTTTTTAATGTCAACGATGGCTCTCCTTCTTTATATGGATAAGATCAGCTAATACAACACTAACCAGGATCAAGCCTTGGAACTTGCTGATCCATGTGTTTGAAGTTCTTATGCATCTTCCCCAGGCACTGAGGCACCAAATTTTAAAGACCCTTTTCTCATTCATCTCAAGTTATGAGATCTTTATTGAAATGTCCAATTGCTGCACTGATTGCTTAAGTTGATTAGTGCTCTATTTGGCAATGACTCAGACAATAGCAATGTTGCAGGATCAAATTAAAAAGTTGTGCTGAGTTTGCTGTTCATTCTCAATGGTGCAGAAATGAAATTAACAAGAAGCCACAGAAATGTGTTTCATGATTGAATTCAGAGAATTTAGTCAAGGGAGGGGAAATGTCAGTCAAGCATCCTCATCCTGATTGACCCCAGCCCTTTCCCAAGAACTAGGATTTGGGTCAGTGAAGCATCACTATCTCCAATCAGAAGGTGCAAGGTTTGATAATATCTTGTTTCCTTAATATCTTGTGAATTCTTTCACTGTTGCACTGAATATTCTTAGTGTCAAAATACCAAAATAACCTCAATGGCTGACAGATTAGGGATCAGCTCCTCATGGGTTAGAAATAACCTGGGAGCACAGCTGAAGCATGACCACTTGGGTGAAACAATGTTCAGTGAGGGCAACCATGGATTTGTATCCCACGGAGAGTCAGCATTTTCAGGAAAGGCGGGGAGAAACAGAAACTGGGTTCAGGTCCTTTGAAAGACCTTTGGATTGATAAATCTAGGATTGCCCTGGATGGCATTGGTAGGGATGGCTAGAGGCATCAAGAGGTGACATCCTTGTAGATGGGCCACATAAAGTTTGATAAATATGTTTTTTAATCCGTCTGTGTTCCAGAGTAAAATGTTTACAGTTGGTTTTGAATAGGAGTAAATAAATTTCTAAACTGTATCTACACCCCTTCATCTCTCTCATAGATCTTACAGCACATCAAAGATTCCAGAAGTTAAATGTGAATGATTATTCTCCTGGATTTTTCAAACAAATTCAACTAAACACCATGGACAGGATTTCAAAATTTGTAATCATTCCAAATGAAAGTTTGTGAGTAACTGAAAATGGAAATAGTTGGACTATCTTGGAACATAGTATCGAGGTAGCCACTTAGCACCTTGAACCTACCCTAAAATCAGGTTGGATCATGGCCAGTCATACCTCTATTTACCTGCTTTTGCTCTATTTATCTTGATGCTACTACCCAGCAATAATCCACTCATCTCAGTATTAAAAGATCAATTGACCCCAACATCCACATTCTTCTGGGAGTGAGTTCCAGATTTTTATGACCTTCTGTGAAAAAAATGCATACACACAACATGGACCACTGCGTGCAATCAATTGGTAACAGCTGATGAAGGGCAGGGGTTTGCATTTCTTTGGAATTCTCCTGCTCATTTGGCTCTAAGTTTTGTAAGAGAGCTGCAGAAAACCAAAAGAACAATGTGTTCTCTTTGAATTTTTGTAGTTCTTTTATTGGATTTAAAACAACTGGGACAGCAACCTGCAGGAACTGTTCCCTCTTTGCCATTGCAGAATTTCACAGATTCCCAGAGAGTGATCATTTCTACTGAAAAGGGTTTTTAAAATCAATTAGTGTAATTTTCAAGGAATGAAGTTGACATGGCAAAGGTGATTCTAATGATCTAATTCTAATCATGCCTCTTCTGGAACACTGTGTCCAGTTCTGGTCAGCCTATTATAGGAAGGATACTAAGTTGGAGAGGTTTCAGAAGTGATTTACTAGGATGTTGCTGGGAATGGAAAGTTTGAGTTATGGGGAGATGCTGGATGAGCTGGGACATTTTTCACAGGAGCATAGGAGGTTGAGAGATGACCTTATAGAGGTGTAATAGGATCATGAGGGGCCTAGATAAGGCGAATCACAGGTGTCTTTTCCCTAGGATAGGAGATTTCAAGACTGGGGGCATATTTTTAAGGTGAGAGAAGGACGATTTAAAAAAAAAGACATGGGAAATCTTTTTACACAGAGTGGTTCACGTGTGGAATGAATTTCTAGAGGAAGTGGTGGATTTGGATACAGTTACAATATTTAAAAGACATTTAAGTCAGTATGTGAATAAGAAATATTTGAAGGGATACGGGCAAGCACAGGCAGGTGGGTCTAGTTTAGTTTGGGATTCTGGTTGGCATGGACTGGTTGGACCAAAGGGTCTATTTCAGTGCTGTACGACACTATGATCACCCAACCAAGTTACAGAAGACAAGCTGGGGAAAAGAAAATACCAGATCCATGCAAATTGTAAATATCAATTTGCTTTGGGGATTCCAGGTTCTGTTTGCAGTGAAAAGCACATTTCTCCAAAATGCGAGCCACAGTTTTGACCTGACCCATTTGGTGGGATTAGGTTGGACCTCCACTTTTGACTCTGTCTGTCTTTACTTCTTAAATTGAAGTTAATGGGTTGTAAAACTCAGCTGAAGGGACATTGGCTGTCTGATTTGAAATAGTCCTATTCATATAGGTTTGATTCAAATCGGAGTGACTGTGTTGTTTTTGAATTGGTTACGTGGCTTTAGGTTCAGGGCATTCCTCTCTTGGCCCTTCTAAATCTAATAGAATATGAAAATGCCCAGCTTTCAATAGTTATTTTAAAAATGTATACCGTGTGATTTGATTGGGAATAATATTAGCTTTGGTTGATGGTATAAAACTGCGCAATACTAAATCAGCCATTCACTGTACACCACACTTAACATTCCTTCTTTTCAGAAGGACCATTCCCATAATTTTGTGTCTTTGCACACAGCCCTCTCATGTTTGTTTATGAATGTCATGTGACAGTCTGTCACACTTAAGTGAAAAGAGGCAGTAAGCTCTGTCTTTTAAATCAGGATTTGCAGCCACAAATCTCATTGCTCTAATCAGGACTAAATCAACCTGTCTCCCTTGCAGCTGATTGTGGCAGAATGTTTAATAAATGATAAACACCTTCTCAGAAATGTACTGTACTTGAGGAAGGAAAGCATTGTACCCTCACTACAGACAAATGATATAGCAGCTTAGTTTTGATAAACCTTAGGCCACTTTCCAAGGAATTGCAGATCTCACTTCGTCATGTAGCATTTGAACATCAATAGAGTCAGGAAACAAATTGTAACAATATACACATTAATTAGTAGCTCCCATAAGGTAGTATAGACATAGTGAGGGATTGACTACAAAACAAATTAACAAAATTGATTGGGCAAATTTATTGGTGAGAAAGTGTACAAGTGGGAGTTAAAAATGCAAGGGTTATGATTAAGAAAGTAACCCTAATGGGATTTTGCCTGTTAAAGGCAGCCTCGTTATGGAATACTTTTCTTGGAACACTGCAGCAAACAGTAAAATTGGTGGGAAGGAGGTATCTAGTTCTGCTTCTAAAAAATGAGGGTTTGCAGGGATGTAAGGAGAGGATAGAGGTTGTGGCATATGGAGAGAAGGTGAATAGGTGGGGTTCAGAGATATGAGAAGTTAGGTAGGTGCTGTTGAAGGATATTGGGAGAAGGTGGATACTAGAATGACGTAAAGGTATGGATTTGAAGCTGAATAGGTAGTAAGAAGAATATTGGAAAGATGAGTAAGGCAAATTGATTGTAGGCAAAAAATGGGTACATAGGATTGAGTAAAATAGTGAGAAAGTGAGTATATTTTGTTGGAATATCTAATGAAAATGTGGATGTGTGTGGCATTGTGTGCTGTGGGTTTGAAGATATCATAGAATCGCTACAGTGTGGAAACAAGTCATTCAGCTCAAGTTCACACTAGCCCTCCAAAGAGTATCCTACCCAAACGCACCCTATCCCTGTAACTCTGCATTTCCCATCACTAATCCACATTGCATGCACATCTCTGGACAGATCATGGCCAGTTCACCTAATCTGCACATCTTTGGACTGTGGGCGGAAACTGGAACCACCCAGAGGAAACCCACGTAGACATGGGAAACTCCACGCAGATAGTTGCCCAAGGCTGGATTCAAACCCAGGTCCCTGGCACTATGAGGCAGCAGTGCAGAACACTGAGCCACCTTGGTGCCCTTGGTGTGAAAATGGGTATTATGATTGATGGCAATGATGAGATCCTGGGGAAGCAGAGTTGGATATCATGAGAACGTAAGAGTAGTTCAGTAAATTTAGTTGGGACATTAATTGAAAATGTATGTAATTTGGTTTAAGGGGCGTAGCAAGAATGTGAAGCTGACCTATGGAATAAAGAATAGGTTTTCTGAGTCCAATGATCTGTTTCTGTGCAGTATCAATTGTTTCTTTCAGGTAGCACATTGCGTGTTAATGAGGGCTATTTCTTGGTAGTGTTGGAGCCACTATGGTCTGAAACCTGACTCCTGCCTCATGCTCCATTAAACACTAGCTCTGCTGTAGATTTCACAGGATATACTTCATTGACAATTCTCATAATACTCATATCTCACTTCATTCTCTTGTTCAACTCTTATCTCCTACTTCAATATTGAACCTAATCTCGCTTCCATTTTTTTCTCTATCCATCCAACATTCTGTCCTGAGAGCATTGCTTCTGATAGGGTTTTAGCTCAACATCCACAGCCACTTGGAGCCCTCAGGTGCTTTCCTCAAGTGGCTATTCTCTAGGTGTGAGCTTAGGCAGTAGGTGCTGGCAAGCAATTTGCCTGTGGGAAGCATCCCACCTGAGCCCAGTCCTGCCTGGGACTGAGGACTCTTTTATATTTTGCTTTTTAGCCCATGGATCCTGAGGGGAACTGGAGACCCTGAATGCAATGCCAGCTGAGATCAGCAAAATCAGGACTGAATCTATGAGTTCATTCCATACCCTGTCCTTCCAGTGTGGAGAGGCACTCAGGGAATGCGCAAAGTACCACGTCCCACAGGAATTGATGGGGCAGGGAAGTGGCCTCAAAGATGATTCTTCTTATTCTGTCATCTCACTTCAATCAAATCTATCTCCCATTCTATTACAAAATGTACCACATAGTTTCAACTCTCATTTCCCATTTCAATTCAATGTTAGGTCTATCCTAATATATAATTTATCATTTAATTTTCTTCCTCGCTTCCTTCTCTGACTCTGTCTCTATTCCATCAATAACCTAAGTTTCATTTCTCATTTCCTTTCAATTAAAGTTCTTTTGTGTGCAAAATTTTGATGGTGCTCAGGTTTGAGAATTTCAGGCATCCAGTATTCATCAAATAATCCCAGGACTGTGCAAAACAGGCTAGATAGAGAGTAAAGCTCTTTCTACTACACTCTCTCAACAATGTACCTTGCGTCCAACTTTAAAAGAGTTTCATTTGCACATCCTCTGGGTCTCACAGAGTTATTGTAAGATCAATGCCATTTATTAAATAATCAAACGTGGCTCTGGATTGAAACTGTCCAAACACATATAGACAGAAAAGGACAAATTATTTGAGCCTGGCTAAAACCCAAGTCCAAGAGGGAATTAGTCCTGTCACACTGCACCTCCAAATTCCTGTCTCATTTCCTTTTGTCTAATCTCACTCCTTGGAGTACATTCTGCATTTGTCTGCACAACAGCCTTCAAAATAAATTTCTATTGGGATTAGAAAGTGTGCTTTAGAATAAAAATCAGAAAACTATTGAAATTACAGCACAGAAATGGCCAATCAGCCCATCAGCCTTGTGAGGGTACTATCTCCATGTTGGATTTTCCTTCTCTAATCCCATTTACCTGCTTCATTTCATTTTATGTTTACCTTCTTGGAATTTGAGCATTAAATAAAGATAGGGTTCATGTTTTCATGTTTTGTTTCTTGATCTTTCATTTGATGCAAGGTGTAAATAGGAGGTATAGCTTTACATTTGTTTTGGACAGCAAGAGGAATTATTTAGTCTCAAAATATTGTCAATAACTGAATGAAGTGAAGTTTCCAATATATTCCCACTACTTCAGCTGAATATCAACATTTAGTATGCTCTCACATTAATATTTACTGATTAACAAAACTGACAATCAGACTATCTTTTATAAATTAGGAAAAATAAGTTTAATCTTTAAGCTTCTGTGAATAAGGAAAAGCCTCTCTGCAGGGTTAGCTTGCAATCTTGGTGAACAGAAAGAACTCCTTTCAGTAACCATCAATTTGAATGCAAATCTAGGAAGTGCAGAGTTACAAGAGAACAAACTTTAAGTGCACCAGTGATAACAAGCATGAATATATATGTATCAGTGTGGGAACTTTCAGGAGTGTAAGTATGTCTGAGATTTAGATAGAGTGTGGGAAATGGGGGAGGAGAGAGACTGTGTGGTTGAATATGTCTGTACATTAGAGGGTGTTTGATCCATACATGCATGGAAAGTTTGATGATTAACTAGGAATATATGTCTGAGAGAATATATGTCTATGTATATGTATCTAATTGTGCGAAGGTGGTGTGACTGTGTCAACATTTGTTTTCTTGGTATCCTGCTGGCGTGTGCAAGCCCTCAGTATTGGTAACTCTTAAAAAAGGAGCCTTGAAGTACAGTACATTTCAGCAAAGGATAGCCACACAGACACAGTGATGTTAGATTTTAGTCTGTCCCTCCACTATAGGAGAAAATAAAATCAGTCCTAGTACTAGCAAGAGTTTAGGATGAACTCGCAGCCGAGTCACAATATGTTTGGACAGTATGATTACCTGTAGTTATGAAAGGACACAGCATCCATGTGGTACACTCAATCCATGTGGATGCATGCCAGTCATGTGGGCCCATGTCAGGAGTTCCTACTTATCTCTGTTTATGTGAGACCAAATTTAAAATTCTAATTTTGAACAAACTTGTTATGGATGGAAGATGATGAGTTAAATGCGCCAAAATGTCCAACAGGTTTCCTTGCTTCTGATGTATCCCTACAGCCCTGAGACTGCTGCGATCTTCATTACAACCATATGTGAGAGAAAGAGGAAAAAAAAGAAAGATCTGATTAACCAAGTAATTTGTTTGGAAGATACAATTTAACATTTTCTTATAATAGTATATATGTATAGTTTTAGTAAAATTATAACATAAAAACTTTTTTATATTATTTTTGTTCAAATATATAATTGGTAAAAAGATGAGTATTTTGTTGATGGAATAGAACTAGGATGTTTCTCTATATTTCAAACTAACATATGGAGGGGATGCATCACCATATTTTGCTCTCTTCCCTTTGATTGATCATTGACCCCCTTCCTAACCTCAGAAGACAGGGGACTTTGAAATAAATTTATACAATTAAGAAAAAGACTGGGTTTGATAGTAACTAGTTTTAAACATTCTCCTATTGATAACACTACTCATCCAAAGTCTGAAGGGAACCTCTGCTTGCCTCTCTCAGGCTGTGCCACATTCTGTGGGCCTAAGGAAGAGAGCCAGAGATTTCCTTCACAAGCAACGATTATTTGAAGGCAACTGAATGAAATCTTCGCAGATTTTTTCCCTTGTTTATCTAAAAAACCAACAAAAAAAATTTGCGATTCTCACTGGAACCTTGGTCAAGCTTCAGTGGGAACGACACCAAGCAACATCCCATAATATTCATGCAACATTAACCATAGCAACGTCACTCAGATTTAGCTTTGCCCTTATCCACCATTCAGTGCAGTGTAATTTTGTTTTTTTTAAAAAAAGTCCCCTTCCTCCCCCCAAAAAAACCCAGACCAACTGAGAGCCCCACCCACCCCTCCTCTCCCCCACCAGTGGAGCTAGCTGTCTATAAAATGTTTCAAAGCTCGTTCAATGTTCATTCGATGTCCCACTCTTGTGACTCCAAGTTCCACATAGTCATCTTTTGTCAAGGCTGGTAGGTGGGAGCCTTCTATCTCATTGTGTAAGAAGCTCTCTCTGTGTTCTGATAGGTTCAGACTGTCCAGCCAGTCCGCCACGTCGTACTTGTTCCACATCGCCATAGGTTTCTGGCAGAAGGGCTTGGGAGGGAGCAGGGAATGCATGGGGACACCAGAAGGAGATGGGGATCGGCTGCGAGCACTGGCGCTCCGCACCACAAACCGCACCTCCTTGGGTTCATGGGGGATGTTGAGGCTGGAAGATTTCAGGATGGTTGGGGGGGTCTGCGTTGGGGTGGAGAGTGGCGAGGGTCTTGGCGAACTGATACCGGTTTCTGTCCTTGATTCGACACCGGGCTTCCCGGGGCTCGGGGCCCGGCGGGTGACAGGTTGCCTAGAGCCAGGACGGATGGTGAATGTCGCCCCAAAGCTCCGCTGGGATATCGTGTTCAGCTCTCCTAAACTACTGAAAAGTCTGTGGGCAGAAAGGAGAAAGAAAGCAAAGAGTTAGCAATTGTCGTGTCCAGGCTTTCACCCAGTGACTTAGTCAGGGAAAAGTACTCAAATGACAGTTTCACTGTCCTGCATGTTGAAGGACGGAATTGCACTCAATTTTCACATTTGACAGACAGCACCTGCTGAGGAGAGGCTAAATTCAGAGTCCTTCCTGTAAATCTGCAATCCCTCCACCCTCCAAAAGCTGTTGGGGATGAGTTGAAAAATGAAAAAAGAAACCCTGAGATTTGATAGATTTTTTTTTTGTTAGGCAAGGTTATGAAGGAATATTGAACCAATGCAGACAAATAGAGTTGGGATCAGCCACACCTAAATGATTAGTGGAAGAGGCTCCTGAGGATGAAAGACCACCTCGTGTTTCGAAGTTTTGGTCTCTCTCCCCCATTAATTTTCTCTACTACCTCTCCATTCTTGAAAGTGACCTTGTGCAGATATTTGAATGTGATCAAGATTATAGCCAAGACCAATCAAATCTATTCTCTAAACAGTTACAAGCAGGTATCACTTAATCAGCAAATATTTTTGCAGTCTTTGGCACTCTTCTGAACTGCAGTGCCCTTTTCCTACCAGCTGGTACCATCCAACTTAGTCCAGTTTGGGTACCGAATGTTTGAACTTCCTAGTGCAGTTGCAGTTTTGCAGTTTTATAACTGTGGCCTTCACAATATGTGAGTGAACATGCGGACAGAATATCAGTAGACTTGCTTGTGAGTGCACTTCCAAATAAATACAATGTGGTTTGCAACAAGTCTCACTCTGGCCTTCGTTGATATTTTTTCATCTAATTGTGCACACAATGTTGTTCATGGAAGGAGGGTAGCATTATGAATAAAGGAGCCATGATATGAGTTAGCCAAGAAAAGGGAATGTGGAACAAAGGCTTAAGCTAACTACTTCACTCTAATAATGACTGCTGAGCAACTACTGAGTAGTGAGCTGTGGCATAATACTGTCAGACCCCATGGAACTGGAGACTTGAGTGTGTAGGGTTTCAGAGATGCTCTCTCTTACCATCTCTCGCATATAGTTTCACTTAATAAATGTTGTTGATATTCACTGACAAGGGTGAGGTCTATCTTCAAAGAAATATCCAGAGACCATGTTATTACAGGGTTGAACTGGGCTTTCCATGTGGGCCAAGGAAAAATTAAATGAGTTTCTACAGGGAGATGAGATCGAGAGAGATACAAAGAACATGGAGCTTAGATTGATGAAGCTGTGTACTATTATGTTAAATGACTTTTTACTTAAAACTTGTTAAAATAAAACTAGAAATAACTCAGGATTTGGAATCTTAATGTTCTTTTATCTTGCATAGAATCAAACATGTTTGTGGATGTTAATGTGATGTGTTACATTAGGTGGTGTGATCAAGAGGTTGGACACTTATTGGAGAAAGTGAGGGCTGCAGATGCTGGAGATCAGAGCTGAAAATGTGTTGCTGGAAAAGCGCAGCAGGTCAGGCAGCATCCAAGGAACAGGAGAATCGACGTTTCGGGCATAAGCCCTTCTTCAGGAATGAGGAAAGTGTGTCCAGCAGGCTAAGATAAAAATTAGGGAGGAGGGACTTGGGGGAGGGGCTTTGGAAATGCGATAGGTGGAGGGAGGTCAAGATGAGGGTGATATGTCCTTGGTGGAGTGGGAGGGGGAGTTAAAGTGTTGGGCTATGGGGTGGTTGGGTTGGTTGGTCCGGGTGTCCCAGAGGTGTTCTCTGAATCGTTCCGCAAGTAGGCGGCCTGTCTCCCCAATATAGAGGAGGCCACATCGGGTGCAGCGGATGCAGTAAATGTGTGTGTGGAGGTGCAGGTGAATTTGTGGCGGATATGAAAGTGTCCCTTGGGGCCTTGGATGGAAGTAAGGGGGGAGGTGTGGGCGCAAGTTTTGCATTTCTTGCGGTTGCAGGGGAAGGGGGAGTTAAAGTGTTGGGCTACGGGGTGGTTGGGTTGATTCTCCTGTTCCTTGGATGCTGCCTGACCTGCTGCGCTTTTCCAGCAACACATTTTCAGTTGGACACTTATTATCTGATTTCAGATATCCTGTTGAGATAGTGGTGTTAGAAACAGAGTAATCCCCCCCAACCATCCTGAAATCTTCCTTTGCACTATTCTGTCAAACAGTTTCAAGACAACCACAACACATGTAAAATACATAAGCCCTTTCTACACTATGCAATCAAACACCCCCATTACTATTATAACCTTGGGTAGATATAAAGTAAAAATTAATCTACATAGCTCCATTAAAATTCCCATGGGCAAATACAATATAACAGGATCTTATTTCAGCAAGATCCTTACATGGTGTGAGACCTCTGTTCTGCCTGATTAGATTGGAGTTAGATCCTGCCTTGGAAGTAGACAGGCAATGATCCAGTATTCAAAGGAAAATTCAATAAACAAGGTCAGATTTGAGAAAATGTTCCATGACTTAACAAGAAACATCTTTTATTATGGATGTGTTACAGTTGTTGTTGACAAGCATCCCCTGGCTGCAGAGTCTAGAACTAGGGGTATTCTGTCAGGGTAAATGGTCAGGAGTGGGATATAGGGGAAAGAAAAATTACTCAGTTGTGGATCTTTGGAAGGTTGTGGATGCTCATATTAAAAGTCCAAAAGATCTAACAATCCCTGTCTTTAAGGTGAATAAAGGATACAAGGTGCATGGAAGAAAATGGAATACAAAGTACAGCAATAAGTTTATTGAATGCTGGAACAAGCTTGAGGAGCTGCCTGGCATATTGTTATTTCTTATTGTCTAATAAGTGAATGCAGAGTTGTTTAGGAGCTGCTGAGGGAGAATGAGGGTTTTCGTTACAGACATATTCTTCAGTTAGCTACACTTAGGATTTTTATTTGAGGGGTTAATTCAGTGCTTCTTGTGGAGCTTGCTTTCTTGTTACTTAATTCCTTCCTAATCCTCACTCCTATGATCAAATCTAAAGGTCTTACTACTCTACAGCTGTGACCTGGCTTCTTGTCCAGAATGTTGGAAAGCTAAAACTGAAAAAGTCATATTTTCTTTTATCTTAAATTATAGGACTTTTATTAATTCTTTTTTGGAGACTTTTGCTGGGTATATTTGGATAAAACATCAGGATAAAGTTGGTCTAATGAATGACTGCTTTGTATCTGCATTCAATGCGGATGGCGGTGCTCAAGTACCTGATAGAAGTGACACCAAAATTGTACTCGTTGAAGTTGATGCAATATTAGCCTTGATTTGGATGAGAACTCTTAAAAATGATTGGATGGCGGGTATTATGCTAACTGCTGACTCACATTTAGTAATTTATTGTTATCTGAGATTATTTTCTTGAACTGAAAGGTGGCACATGCAGTTCCTGTACTGTATTCAGGCTCTAACAAGGTGCTGTATATGCAATAAGATACTTCTGAATTTTAATAAGAAAACACAATGTAACAAACTCCCAGAAACAAAATGTGACAAACCCCAGATAATTTGTTTGCTTTCAGTGATGGTTGATTGAGGAATTAATTCTGATCAGGACACTGGAAAAGCTCCCTGCCTTTCCCTGAATTAGTGCCATGGGACCAGTTGATTCCACCTGAGAGAGCAAACAGTACCTCTGTTTAACATCTCAATCAAAAGGCAGCATCCCCTCAGTACTGCCTGTCTAGATTTATGTTCAAACCCGTGAAGTGAGGCTTGAATCCATAAAGTTCTGAATCAGAGACAAGAGTGCTATCAAGATCACAGCTAATCTGTATCTGAATCCAATGATCTGAATCTTATGGGTCACCTGCAGACAGAGAAAGCGATGAGTCGAACCTTAAATGAGGGTGACTGGTATTGGTCATGTACCACTACCCCACCCACTCTACAATTTTTTAGATGGCTTGGGAAACACTGGAGCCTTTAAGAGTGCAATTAATATCCAGCTACTGACTTTATCTTGCCACTGCTCTGCTATTAAGGGTGATGGAAGAAATCTGCACCAAATGTGTAACTCAACACGTTTAATTCTGTGAGCTGCTGGGTAGTGAAAGGGGCTGAGTGCCTTTTTTTTAAGGGCCCCAGGGCTGCCCTATCACAGTTTCCCCTCCCCATCTACACCCTTTCTCCCTGCCCTGTCCAACATGCACCATCATCCCTCTCTGTTGGAGCTTATCCCCAGCAAATATTGGGCTTACCTGAATGTCTAGGTCCATTACTCAATGCCACTTTCTTGACCTACCTGCAGCATCTGCTGTGGTCACCACTCCTACTTGGCACTGCCAGTTAGCAAAGCTGACAGTCTCTAATTGTCAGAAGCTCTCTGAGGTACAATATCCTCCCAGATTTGGATGGAAGTTCTGCCTCAAATTATTAAAGGCTGTCCCCTGAAAAATTAAAGCATGGCAAGCTGGCTGAGAGGAGTAGGATCTGTCCCCTGAAGTTTATGCTGAGGCACAGGAACCCATCTCATCATAAAATCCACACCTATGTCTGTCAATACACTTGTGAACCAAAAGTCTATTAATCTCCAACTTGGAAGGTCCAATTTTCCTCAGCACCCATAGTTTTTTGCAGGTGTGAGTTTCAGATTCTCCAAACCTTTTATTTAAATAATCAGAAAGAGTTCCAAGAAAATTCACGCAGCTGATACTTGCAATGAAGTGACTATCTTCAAGGAAGGTTAGGCTTATATTCACTGGAGTTTAGGAAAATGAGAGAAAATCTTGTGAAAATTATAAGATCCTGAGGGGACTTAGGGTGGATGCTGAATGGATGTTTCCTTATGTGGGAGAGACTAAAACTAGAAGCAGTTTGTAAATAAGAAGTCTCATTTAAGACAGATGAGTTTTTTTTTTCCTTTTGGAGGGTAATGAATCTTTGGAATTCTCTTTCACAGAGAGAGGTGGAATCATAGCCATTAATTTTTTAAATGTAGTTGTAGATACATTATTGACTAACAAGTCAAAGTTTATTGGGATAAAGGAATGTGGAACTGAAGCCATAATTCATTCAGCCATGGCCTTATTGGCCTGGTGGGGCCAAATGGCTATTTCCTTTTCCTAATTCATATTCATATTACTTTTTGATTCTAGTTCTAATATCCTTTTGTTTGGATACTCCCAACAGGAGAAAATAGTTTTCTATGCACCCTGCTGAATCCTTTTAACATATTAAGAACCCTGATTGGATCAGCTCTTAGTACATGGGAATGCAAACCAAGTTTTTGTTTTATTCGTTTGTGGGATGTGCAAGTCGCTGGCTAAGTGAGCATTTACTGCCCATCTCTGATTGTCCTGAAGGCAATTAAGGGTCAACCATATTGCTATGTGACTGAGGTTACATGTAAGTTAGACCAGGTAAGGACAGCAGGTTTTTTTTTCCCTGAAGGACATTAGTTAACCAGATGGGTTTTCCCCTGACAACTAACAATGGTTTTGTGGTCATAATTAGATCCTTAATTGCAGAGTTTTTATTGAATTCACATTCCATATTTGATATGGCAGGATTCAAACCTGGGTGGCCAAAACATTACCTGGGTCTCTGGAATAATAGCCTAGTGGCATAGCCCATTAGGCCATTGCCTCCTCTTACTTAAGTTGGATAGAATGGAGAACTCAAATAAATGAGTAGAAATCAAATACAGGTCAGCCAGACATCAAGAAGTCCTTTCTTTACAGAGAATTGTTGACCTCCAGTAGTGAGTGCAGATTTCTTGTGGCTTTTGGAAAAAATGTTGGAAGAACTTCAAGTGGAAGATATTTTGAGATATTCAAGAGAGGTGAATTGGCTGACATAGTAATTCTACTCATGCTGGCACACTGACACTTTACTTGAATATCTCAAGGCTTTGGAAAACTATTTTCCACTCGCCTTCCCTTCAACTGTCAAATTTTGTGTCAACCTCAGATATCTTTGACATCAGGCATGAGGTACAAGTGTGAAGGGGATCTGAGTGCAGTAGGGGTGATGTGTCTTGGGATGGGTCTGAGAGCAATAGAAAGGCCTGCGTCTTCAAAGGGTCTGAATGTTGTGATACAGTAAGAAATGCCCAAGTGCAGAGGTCTCAGTTTGAGGGAACCTGAGTGTAGAGAGATTATGAATTTATCAGAAACCCCTGTACGAGGTAGGAGATATGCCTAAGGAATATGATTAAATGCAGTGGGTTGGGGGTGGGGGAGGGGTGGTGTTGCTTAAGTGTGAGTTTTCTTTTGTGTGGAGAGGGTGCTGGCATGTGAGAGGACGATAGTTCATGGAGGATTGAGCATGCAGTGTAAAAATATAAAAATGAAACCAACATAGATTCAGGCACCTTGAAGCTTGGTTTAGGATTAATTTAGTCATCTTCCCCACACTTCATTCAGTTTTCCATTACTGCATATCCACTCAAAGAAAAGGTTGGATGTCTCTTTGTACTCTTCTTGACAAGGTCAAGGTATGAGGGTGACTCATGGTAGCTCTGTTGGTATGGTTGGCGGGGGGAGACTTGCCTGGTAAGGAGGCGCAAAAGCCCAGCCCTGCCTTGGTAATTCCCTACCTTTTCCCCAGTGATCACTTTCAAGGTCAGAAAATGCACAAACTTCAAATCAAAGGCACACTTTGTGCCAACCTGTGATTCTGCCTCATCTCATTGTTCACACTCTTCCACTTCAAGCTTTCAGGTTATTTTAAATACATTGAACACCACCAGTACTTAGTGATTCCTACAATAGACAGCAGATGTATAATTCAAACAACACACTTAACATCAGGTAATTCAAACTCAGCAATCAACATTACCTGGAGCAGAGCTAAATGATATAAATTTCACTTCCCTTTAAATGAGGCAGCAGCAGAGATTCTTAAAGGGGGCCTAGTATGGTCCCTCTTCCATTTCTTTTGGTCCTTTCTTTGTTTTGTTGCACTGGTTCGATAATCATGCATAAAACACAAGTAAGTTTTGAAGGGATAATTTGCATTTTAGCTCATCACAGTTTTGATTAAAATTAAAGTAATTTAACAAGAGATTCCATGTGACGAGATGTTATAGTGTAGCTGCATTACATTATATTGAAATATTGACAGGTAACCTTTAATCTGTTGGGATAATTATCTGAGCACATGTGGGGACAGTGAGAGAAGCAGTTGTCTTTCCCATTGTCACATCATTTCATAAATTGTAGACACTGACTTTTACTCAGAAAGGGACTCGAAAATTAAAGTAAAAATAGTTACACTCTGTAATATTGAGCTAATAGACTTCAGATAATTAGTAAGCATTACTTTGTTTAAAGCTGGGACGGAAATTTTTGGCAGAGACCTAACTGTCTCTAGGTTACAGGCAGGTAAGGATACATGGACAGAGTGAGTTAATGACTCAATGCCAGTGACGCTTTCACCACACAAACAAAGAATTACAAAACGGGTTTGGCCTCCGACAAGCCACATCACATTGCTGGGTCTGGCAAACAGATTGGAGATTTCATTTTTCTTACTTTGTTGCACCTGGTATCTGCTGTGGACATTTCACATGTGTAATATTTGCTTTTTTGAGTCTTCTTAGTCACCAAAATGAAGAACTGGACACCAGAAGTCTTGTCAAAACATTGCAAGGCAGATACTGTTTGAGTCAGACACCAAGTCCAACTACACTGTCTCATAAACATTCCTAGGTCAGGTGCAGCACAGACTAGGATACAGAATGAAACTCCTTTTACACACTATCCCATCAAATATTCCTAGGTTAGCAACTATATGGGCTAGAACAGAGTAAAGCTACCTGTGTTGGTGAACCCAAATTTGTTTGAAACTAAAGCCAAATAGAGTTAATTTAAAAACTGTATGGAGCTGTGCAAGGAGACTTGTAACCCATCAACCTGTGCTGCTTTGTAACTTATGCCTGAGAGTCCAGGGAACATTGTGCTGGGCCATTTCAGGTCCATGAATGCAGGTGCATTGTACTGGCCAACTTAAAAAGCAGCTCTGTGAGTCAGTAGAGTCTCTGCTGGGCCCCTTGATAACCAGGTCTGTTTTGTGAACATGTACAAATAATTGATTGTTATCAGTAGTGGATGAGGTTCCAAGTATTGAAATGAAAAATTTATTCTTAAATTATGTTGTTCACTTTCCTCAAGGTGATTTGAGAAGAGAGAAGGACCGGCAGCTGACTGACTTGGTGGAGGACAGCCCGTGGAAGGTTAGAAAACGCTCCAATGAGAAGGTGAAAATAATACACACACACACACACACACACACACCATGGACAGCATTTACAGTCTACAGCACAGCAGAAATAAAACAATCCAAACAAAGCAAAACCCAAACGGTCATGGGATATGGTGAATGGTTGGTTGTGAGCACTTACACAATTTGCTCACCCTCCTGAGGCTCGAGGTGATTCTAGACAGAGCACCACAACGCATGCACAGTGAGCGGAAAAAAAAGAGGCAATGAGAGAGAAATGTTAGCATCAATCCATGAATATGACCAGACATTACCACTACAAACACTAAACACTTCCCATAATAGACTTGCTTCATGTCCCTTCAGAGTCTGAGTCCCACTTGTCCCTTCTTCCTGTCCTTTCACTGATGGCACACACAAGAAATAGTTGCATTAAAGAGTAGCCTGTGACATAACCGCTAATGTCTCAAAGACATAAAGGTGATTTGAAAGCGGGCAGTATGAAGGATAAAAGAATGTTACCTCACTATGTGCAGTGCCAGGTTTGACAAGAGTGAGCCTGGTTGAGGAGGGTGGGAAAGAATTTAGAATCCAGATGACGATAAAAGGCACAGAAAAAATTCTGCATGGCTTACTCCACTGCTAACAAAGAAACAAGACTAGAATGTCAAGTCTTCGTTGATGGAACCAGGTTGAAGTGGTGTTACCAAGGTCACTGGATACTGCAACATTGTGGTATGTTATGATGAGTGGAAGATTCTGTTATTTTGTTCTCCATGAACTAGATTCTACAGGTTTGAGCTATTGCGAGGGAACCAGTTTCTAGTACATTATATCGTCAGTAAACTAAATTTGAGAACCCAGTGTCATCACTGAATGAAGGTCTGTCTCTGAAAATGAATTAAGAAAATGGGTCAAGATCTGTAAAGGAAATGCAGAATCTACAGTGGTTCACATGAGGTAGCTGTTAGGAAAAAAGAAATGGGATCCTGAGTTTTGTATTTGAATGCCGTAAATAGCAGGATAGTTCTTTAGCATGATGGGCTGCATAGTCTCCTTCTGTGTTATAAGATTTTAATGAACTGACAGAGTTAATAGAAAAATTTAAAGACCAAAAACAAAACATGCAGATGTTGGTAATTTGAAATAAGAACAAATTCTAGAAATCCTCAGCTGGTCTGGCAGCTTCAGAAATGGTGAATCTGCGTAGATCATGCCAAAGTTGTTGATTATTTCCATCATTTCTGTCTTCATTTGAGCTAAGATAGAAATTGCCTTGGGTATCAAACCCAAGAAAATTCTGTTCCTTCATATGTTTGAATCTTGTGTATTGACAATTGGCTTGCAATGTCTTCTTTTGCATAAGTGGAATATTTGCATTCCATGCCAAGCTATGTTGTGATTACAAGCTTTACAGCTCCACCACTTGGAAACTACCGTGAATCATAAATTAACATAATGTGGCCAATAATGGCAACTGTAGGCTACTTGAAAATGAACTTGGGAAGTGAAATATTAGTATAGAAATGGAACTTGATGAACCAGATCAAATATTGGGCAGCATGGTAACTGGGCGGCATGGTGGCTCAGTGGTTAGTACAGCTGCCTCACTGCAGCAGGGACCTGGGTTTCATTCCTGCCTCTGGCGGCTGTTTGTGTGGAGTTTGCACATTCTCCCTGTGTCTGTGCGGGTTTGCTCTGGTTTACTCCCACAATCCAAAGATGTGCAGGCCAGGTGAATTGGCCATGCTAAATTGCCCATAGTGTTAGGTGAAAGTGAGGACTGCAGATGCTGGAGATCAGAGCTGAAAATATGTTGCTGGAAAAGCGCAGCAGGTCAGGCAGCATCCAAGGAGCTCCTTGGATGCTGCCTGACCTGCTGCGCTTTTCCAGCAACACATTTTCAGCATAGTGTTAGGTGCATTAGTCGGGGTAAATATAGGGTTGGAGAATGGGTCTGAGTGGGTTACTCTTCTGAGGGTTGGTGTGGAGTTGTTGGGCTGAAGGGCCTGTTTCCATACTGTAGGGAATCTAACCTACGAAAGACTTAGACCAATTCCAAAATTTTATCGGTTTAGAATGTATGAATTCTTGATCAAGTATTCAAGCTAACTTTTGTACCGCCAACTGCATTAATCAATACTTTATCAAGGCTATTTTACCCCATTGTGTCTGATATAAGGTAGGAATGTGTAGGGTACTTTCATGTGTAGGGTCTGAGTGTACTAGGTATAGCAGTCATACACAGAATACATCATTCCCATCTTGAACAATAAATTTCTGGAGAAAATAAGTCGATATCTGAAGGGACTTTGAAACAAGTCTAATCTGATCTTAAAATTCCCTGTTGGAAAATGAGGCAAACATTAGCAGCCAAAATCCTTAAACAGCCAAAGCCATGGTATGTTCTCAGTGAATGGTGTATCCCATACAGGGAGATCCATGCTAACCATATCACACACAAATGCAACAGTTACACATTATCAAGGAAATAAGGACTCAGGTAAAGATGTGCATTTTTTAAAATGTCAGATCATAATCCAAAACATTACCAGTTATTCCTTTTCAAAAGCCCACATGTAGTCATCTCCCACTGTGAGTAACGTGGGTGTGAGATTGGCAGTATCACTATGTCAGCTTGTGTATTACTCCAAGATTTTCTGAATATATCCCACCCTCCCAATCTTGGATTAGATGGACAGAAATCAGTCTATATCATTAGCACCTCATGATGTTGGGATCAGTTGTAGTTCATTCCATCTTGACCTCTGACCCTTAGGAGGCCTATTGTTCCACATGAATTTCAGGCCACATGTGGGTTATTGACTGTTCTGGAACTTAGTGCCCTGATTAATTTTGGGTTATTGACTGTGCTGCGACTCAGAGCCATTCAGGGACCAGTCTGGTACGGGGTATTAACTGTGCTAGGACACAATGCTACTCCAGGTTTTGACCATTTGTGGGTTATTGACCATTCTGTGACTCAATGCCATTCAGGATCCTGCCTGGCTTTGGAAAATTGACTGCATGGGGACTCAGCGCTGCTCCTTTTTCACTGCACTCCAGAGTAGGAACTCAGATGAAAGAATGCCTGCAAAATTGGATTGCTGGGGGAACTATATTTAAGTCATCACTTTGTTCCTCCAATGGTTCTGTAGTCTCCAATTTAGAATGGGGTGCAGCAGCAAGATTCAAACTAGGAACTTGGTATGCTGCAGAAATCTAAGCTGCAGGCCTGTCTGTTACTACTCTTTTGCAATATTCATGAGATTCCTGAGACTGAGAGATTGGGTGGGACTGGAGGTCTTAATAAAATGTCAGAAACATTGGGTTCTATTAGTTCAGTTTTTTTCAATCAATAAATAATACAGGGTGTGATTCATTGATTGAGTCTGGCTCCCTGCCCTATATTGTCTTACGCTGTGTTTAACGACAAATTTCACATGCCATACTTCCAAGCTCTTCTTCAATTTTTAGGAGTCCAATTCTTTATTTTCCCCAACTCTGCAATTTCCTCCAGCCCAACAATACCCCTCATCTCTTCACTCCCCCTGTTCTGGTATCTTATGTATTCCTGATTTTAATTACAACACCACAGGCAGTGGTGCCTACAACTTCTTAGGCCTTATGTTTTGGAATTTCCACCCTAAACTTCTCTACCTCTCTAGCTCTCCTTCTATCTTTGAAACCTAACTCTGTGACCTATTTGTCCTAATATTCTCGTACCTGGATTGGTTTGAAATTTAGTTTGATAATGCTTCTTTGAAGTACTTGGCTGTTTTACTATGTTGAAGGTGCTTCCTGGATGCAAGGTTTTTGTTGTTATTTATCAAACTAATTTGATATCCTCACTATTTTGACATTTAGACTCATCATATCACCTTACACTCTGAACTGTTTTACTTCATGATCTTAAATCTATGCAAATATTAAACTTTACTTCCTCTGTAATCTTCTTGCTTTTAAAAACCAACATTGGAATCAACCAATCAATACTCATTTAAGAGTAAAGTCACCTTACTCCCAGAGGACCATGGGCTGTTCTGTCATTAGAGAGAGATGACTGGTGGTGAGTTTAACCTGAGGGTCAACATTCCTCAGGCAAGAGGTGAGGTTGAGAAGGTGAGTGCTTCATTGTAACCTCTATTGCAGAAATTGAACCCATATTATTGGCACCATTCTGTATTGTAAACCCACGATTAGCTGCCTTACACTATCTAATCTGCCATTTAACAAGGTTTCTCAATTTTAAAAAAAATGAGATGCAGTACTATTTCAGATGATTACTAAGTTTCCCCCTTCCCATTCTTTACATTGAGCAAATTTGGTCTCAGTTGTGACAGAGTGCTGAGTGCCATGGGTCAGATCAGTCAGTTTGTAGCCAATATTAATATGTAATTCCTTAATTCAGTTTAGCACTTGATGAGACTTTGTATGGTTTCTGGTTCATGTGCAGCTCTAAGTTTAGATCTGCTATCTGCTCTCTTCCAAGAATTACTTTCATCATGTAGAAAAATGTAGACTGATGCTCCAGGGTAGTTCTCAGTGCATTGTCAGAAATACATTCTTCAAATGAGTTGTTAAATATATTTGCCTGTTCTGACAGTATTTATGACATGTAGGGAACATGGTAGAGTTGATACTTTGAAAGGATAAAGACGTATTAAACTGAATGGCCTAGTGTAAATGGACTAAACTTGCAAACTTTGGTTTCTCCTGAGTCACACTGTTTCCTTTGCGATGACGTGAATGATTACACTTATCACATCCTTCATTTGTGGTAGTCATGGTATGTCATAATTAGTTTGGAGAGTAAACCTACAGCACCATGCACTTAACATGTATATTGTATTCTGGATAGAGAATACAGACTTAAACCTTCTTCCCTTCACATGGCAGATCAGGGATCCCTCTTGCTGTTTCTGCCAGCCATTGTGTGTGATGGAAAGATTTGCAGGTTTGGCTTCCTTCTTTGGCCATCAAGTTCTGGTGTGGGCCCTGAATCTGGAGCTTTTGACAAAGGTAAGGTGTTCATTAAACGTCATTGGATGGCAAATTCAATGAACAGCACCATAACTTTTCATTTTGCATGCTGCAGCCTTCTGGACTCAGTGTTGAGTTAAATAACTTTAAATTATAATCTTTGCTTCCATCTTCTGTGCATTTACTCTTCCTTTTTTCATTTTGCTGAACCAGTCTTGTCTTGTTTCTTTCTTTATCCCTTCATGTTGGGCTCAGGTGGTTTTTATTCAGCCTCATTTGGATGCAACCAGTCATGTTGTTTCTTTTCCATACTCTTTGGCTATTGCATCATGAATTTTTATTATTTAATTTTCCTGTTTCTGTTCGATCACAGATATTCTCTCTGGTTCTTCCTGCCATTTGTCACTTCCACAGTCTGAAAACTCTTAGAATTCTATCCTTCTTCAGTTCTGATGAAAGAACATTGACCTTAAACTTTAACTGTTTCTCTCCACAGACAATGCCTGACATGCTGTGGTTTTCCAGCACTCTTGTTTTTTAATTGCAAATAGAGTACTGCATACAATTCTGGTCACTCCATTACAAGATTCAACAACAACTATATGAGATAGGAATAACAGCTTTGTGGTTAAGGATTTGGTCTAGTAACAGCAAAGGAATGATGATATACTGCAAAGTCAGGCTGGTGAGTGACTTGGAGTGGAACATGCAAGTGGTGGTGTTCCCATGTATCCACTGCGCTTGTCCTTCTAGATGGTTGTGGGTTTGTCAGGTGCTATTGAAGGAAACTTGGGGTATTTCTACAGTGCAAATTTTATGTGGTACACATTGCTGTTACTGTGCATTAATGGTGGAGGGAGTGACTGAGGATGTGGTATCAGTCAAGTGGGTTGCTTTCTCCTGGATGGTGTTAAGCTTCTTGAGTGTTGTTGGAATTGTACTCATTCACCCAAGTGGGGAATATTCAATCACACTCCTAACTTGTGTCTTATAAATGGTGGAATGATGAGGAAGTCAAGACATGAGACCCTTGCTACAGAATACCTAACCTGTGATGTGCTCTCATAGCCATAGTGAGTTTCGAGGAGATTACTGGAATAAAATTCACTAAAGAGGAGGAAAACAACAACAAACTGCCATTCCTAGATGTCACAGTAGAGCGAATGCCAATGGGGAACTTCAAACCAGCATCTACAGGAAAACAATACATACGGACCAAATATCGAACTACAGTAGCAATCATCCCAATGCCCACAAATGAAGCTGTGTTAGAATATTATTTCAACGAGCCAAGGCACTGCAGCACAGAGGAACTACGCAGAGCAGAGGAAAGTCACCTATACTGTGCATTCAAAAAGAATGGGTACCCAATGAACACAGTCCGCTGATTTCTCAGCAACAAACCCAAACAAGCAGAGAAAACATGTCCAGGAACCCTAGCTACTCTCCCCTACATTAAAGACATATCGGAAATGACTGTCAGACTACTCAGACCCCTTGGCATCATGGTAGCCCACAAACCCACCAACACACTAAAACAGCAGCTAATGAACTTGAAAGACCCTATACAGACAACAAGCAAAACTAATGTTATTTACAAAATACTATGCAAGGACTGTAACAAACACTACCTTGGACAAACAGGCAGAAAACTAGCCACCAGGATATATGAACACCAGTCAGGAGGGGAGTTTCTCATTGCAGGATTCCTAGCCTTTGACCTGTTCTTGTAGTCACAGTATTTATATGGTTAATCCGTTCAGTTTCGGCTTAATGGTAACCCCCGAGATGTTAATAATGAGGGATTCAGAGATGGTAATGCTGTTGAATATCAAGGGCCGGCGGTTAGATTTTCTCTTATTCGTGATGGTCATTGTTTGGCATCTTTGTGGCGCAAGTATTTCTTTGTACCTGTCAGCCCAAGCCTGGACATTGTCCATCTCTTGTTACATTTGGATATGGACTGCTTCAGTATCTGAGCAGCCACACATTGTGCTGAGCATTGTGCAGTGATTGAAGCCAGGTCTTTGATGAAAGGTCTAGGACACTACTCTGAGGAACCCCTGAAGGGATGACCTGGAGCTGAGATAACGAACATCCAATAACCACAACCATCTTCCCATGTACTGGATACGACTCCAATCAGTGGAGTGTTTTCATTCCTGAATCCTTGATGCCACATTTGGTTAAATGTGGCTTTGACGTCAAGGGCAATCACTCTAATCTCCCCTCTGGAGTTCAGCTCTTTATTCCGTGCTTGAACTAAGGCTGTAATGAGGTCAGGAGCTAACAGGCTCTGGTGAAATCCAAACTGAGCATCAAGGAGCACATTGTTGCTAAATAGATGCTGCTTTATAGAACTGTTGCTGACACATTCCATCACTTTACTGATGACTGGGAGTAAACTAACGGGATCGTAATTGGCCGGGTTGGAATTTTCCTACTTTTTGTAGACAGGACTTGGCAATTTTCCTTATTGTCAGGTAGATGCCAGTGTTGTAGCTGTGTTGGAAGTTTTGCAAGGTGAATGGCAAGTTCTGGAGCACTAGTCTTCAGTCCTACCGCTAAAATATAGTCAGGGGCATAGCCTTTGAGGCATCGAGTACCTTCAGCCTTTCCTTGATATCAGGTGGAGTCAATTGACTTGGCTGATGAATGGCATTTGTGGTGCTGGCACTTCCTGAGAGGGCCAAATTTGATCATCTATTCTGCAGTTCTGGCTGAAGAGTGATACAATTGCTTCAGCTTTGTCTTTTGATCTGATTTGTTGGGCTGCTGAATCACTGAGTCGAGAATGTGGTACTGGAAAAGCACAGCACGTCAGGCAGCATCAGAGGAGCAGGAGAATTGACGTTTCGGGCATAAGCCCTTCATCAGTATTCAGGCTTATGCCTGAAACGTTGATTCTTTTGCTCCTCGGATGCTGTCTGACCTGCTGTGCTTTTCCAGCACCACACTCTCGACTCTGATCTCCAGCAACTGCAGTCGTCACTTTCTCCTGCTCAATCACTGAGGTGGGTACGTTTGTGGAGACACCTCCTTCAGTGACAATTGCTTAATTGCTTACTATAATTCACACCTGGATATGGAGGACTGCAGAACATAAAGCTGATGTATTGGTTGTGGAATGCCTTGACCTTGACCATATGGTCAGAGAAAGAAACCTATGCTGCTGTCTGACACAGCAGTGAATCTGCACAGTTACTGCCTTTGCTGTTTGAGTTCAGTATCTCTAGACATTGGAGTGTGACTAGGAAAAAGATTAACAAACAGCAAAATTCACAGCTGACCTTGGAGGAACCTATGTGGGAGAGCTCACAGCACAGGAACAGATAAGTGCGTAGTTTTTAAGTGTAACCTTGTTGTAAATCTACACCAGTGAGTAGAGTGGGTCATTTCTTGATTTATATATTTTATTGAGATCTGTTGCTTGATTACATTTTACAAATAAAAACGATACGTATTAAGTTAGCCTGGAGCATTGCTTTTTCTTACAGCAATAAGACGGTGCTATTTTCTGTGTCTGTAGATTGTAAAGGAGCAACTGTGGCCTTTAGTAGAGTGATATGCTTTTCTTGCTGGATGTGGGAGTTTAGGGAGAGTTTCCATGTTACAGAGGATTATGTCTACAGGTGGTGTCTTTGGTTGTGAATCCTATCAGATCGCATGGATCGGTTTGAGCAGCAGTTAGAGGCAAAGAGGAATTTACAGGTGCTATGGGGTGTAATGGATGGCAGTTATAGGAAGGGAGAAAAGCTGCAGATACCGTCAGGTAGATGGGTTAACTCCAGACAAAGTAGGAGAGGGGGCAGGTAGTGCAGGAATCTGCTGTGGCTATCCCCATCTCAAATAAGTGTGCTGTACTGGAAAATGTAGAGGGTGATGGATTGTCAGAGAAATGTAGCACGAACAGCCAAGTTTCTGATACTGAGAATGGCTCTGATGTAGTGAAGGGTACATCAGGTTTCAAGCAATCAATTGGGATAGGGGACACTCTAGTCAGAGGCAGAGACAGATGTTTCTGCAGCTGGCAGCAAAACATCAGAATGTTGTGCCCTCAGAGGGTGCAGAGTGTGCTCAAAAGTGAGAAGGAGCAGGAGGAGGTTGTTGTACACATTGGAACTAATGACATAGGAAGGGAAAAGGATGAGATTCTGGAGGGAGAATATAGAAAGTTAGGCAGGAATTTAAACAGGAGGTCCATGAGGGTAGTAATATCTGGATTACTCCCAGAGCTACGAGATAGTGAGGATAGGAATAGAGCAAATGAATGTGTGGCTGAGGAGCTGGTGCAGGGGGGGAAAGGTTCACATTTTTGGAAAAAGACAGTTACAGTTGGGAAAAGGAGCGAGTCAAACAATCAGGAGCAAAGCAGAGAATAAGGTAAGACGGATGAATTAAACTGCATTTATTTCAATGCAAGAGGCCTAAGCGGGAAGGCAGATGAACTCAGGGATGGTTAGGAACATGGGACCGGGATATCACAGCAATTACAGAGATGTGGCTCAAGGATGGACAAGACTGGCAGCTTAATATTCCAGGATACAAATGCTATAGGAAAGATAGCAGGCGGGGGGGCAAGAGAGGAGGGAGACTGGCGTGATTGATAAGGATAGCATTGCGGCTGTACTTATGGAGGATATTCCTGGGAAGACATCCAGGGATGTTATTTGGAAACTGAGAAATAAGAAAGGGATGGTCACCTTTATTGAGAGTGTATAATAGACACCCCCCCCAGTAGTCAGCGGGAAATTGAGAAACAAATTTGTAAAGAGATCTCAGTTACCCCCCTGGAAAAATAGTAGGGTGGCTATGGTATGGGATTTTAGCTTTCCAAACATAGATTGGGGCTGCCATGGTGTTAAGAGTTTAGATGGAGAGGAATTTGTTAAGTGTGTTCAAGAAAATGTTTTGTTTCAGTATGTGGATGAACCTACTAAAGAAGGTGCAAAACTTGATCTACTCTTGGGAAATAAGGCAAGGCAGGTGACTGAGGTGTCAGTGGGGGAGCACTTTGGGGCCAGTGACCATAATTCAATTAGTTTTAAAATAGTCATGGAAAAGGATAGACCAGATCTAAAAGTTGAATTATAAAATGGAGGTAGGCCAATTTTGACGGTATTAGGCAGGAAATTTCAAAAATTGACTGGGGGCAGATTTTCTCAGGTAAAGGTACGCTGGAAAATGGGAAGCCTTTAAAAATGAGATAACCAGACTCCAGAGATAATATATTCCTGTTAGGATGAAGGACAGGGCTGGTCGGTTTAGGGAATGCTGGATGACTAGAGAAATTGAGGGTTTGGTTAAGCAAAAGAAAGAAGCATATGTCAGGTATAGTCAACAGAGATCGAGTGAATCCTTAGAGTATAAGGGCAGTAGAAGTATACTTAAGAAATCAGGCGGGCAGAAAGGGGACACGAGATAGTTTTGGCAAATCGGGTTAAGGAGAATCCAAAGGGATTCTATAAATACATTAAGGACAAAAGGGTAACTCGGGAGAGAATAGGGCCCCTCAAAGATCAGCAAGGCAGCTTATGTATGGAACTGCAGGAGATGGGGGAGATACTAAATGAGTATTTTTCATCCGTGTTTACTGTGGAGAAGGACAAGCAAGATATAGAATGTGGGGAAATAGATGGCGACATCTTGAAAAATGTCCATGTTACAGAGGAGGAGGTGCTGGATGTCTTAAAACGCATAAAAGTGAATAAATCCCCAGGACCTGATCAGGTGTATCCTAGTACTCTGTGAGAAGCTAAGGAAGTGATTGCTGGGCCCCTTGCTGAGATATTTGTATCATTGATAGTCACAGGTGAAGTGCCGGAAAACTGGAGGTTAGCTAATGTGGTGCCACTATTTAAGAAAGGTGGTAAGGACAAACTAGGAAATTATAGACCAGTGAGCCTGACATCATTGGTGGGGCCATTGTTGAAGGGAATCCTGTGGGACAGGATTTACATGTGTTTGGAAAGGCATGTATTTGGAAAGGCAAGGATTGATAAGGGATAGTCAACATGGCTTTGTGTAGGGGAAATCATGTCTCACGAACTTGACTGAGTTTGTGAAGAAGTAATGAAGAGATTTGATGAGGGCAGAGCGGTGGATGTGATCTATATGGACTTTAATAAGGCATTCGACAAGGTTCCTCATGGTAGACTAGTTAGCACGGTTAGATCTCATGGAATACAGGGAGAACTAGCTATTTAGATACAGAACTGGCTTGAAGGTGGTGGCAGAGGGTTGCTTTTCAGAATGGAGGCCTGTGACCAGTGGTAGTGCCACAAGAATCAGTGCTGGGTCCACCATTTTTTATCATTTTTATAAAGGATTTGGATGTGAACATAGGCGGTATGGTTAGAAAGTTTGCAGATGATACCAAAATTGGAGGTGCAGTGGACAGTGAAGAAGAGTACCTCAGAGTACAACAGCACCATAATCAGAATGGGCCATTGGGCCAAGGAGTGGAAGATAGAGTTTAATTTAAATAAATGTGAGGTGCTGCATTTTGGAAAGGACAGGACTTCTACACTTAATGGTAAGGTCCTGGGGAGTGTTGCTGAACAAGGAACTATGAACCACACTCCCCTTGGAGTGTGGTTCATAGTTCCTTGAAGGTGGAGTCGCAGGTAGATAGGATAGTGTAGAAGGCATTTGGTATGCTTTCTTTTATTGGTTAGAACATTGAGTATAGGAGTTGGGAGGTCAGGTTTTGGCTATACAGTACATTGGTTAGGCCATTTTTGGAATATTGTGTGAAATTCTGGTCTCCCTCCTTTCGGAAGTATTTTGTGAAACACGAAAGGGTTCAGAAAAGATTTACAAAGATGTTGCCAGGGCTGGAGGACTTGAGCTATTGGGAGAAGCTGAACAGACTGGGGCTGTTTTCCCTGAAGCATTGGAGGCTGAGGGTTGACCTTATAGTGGTTTATAAAATCATGAGGTGGATGAACCATTCAATTTTCATGAAATGTCCCCACTAGGAAACTGAGCCTATCACTTCTATTTCTACTTCTTCTCCCCTTTTTGAAATTATTTTTTCTTTATCCTTCCCAGATGTCAGTTGGTCCTCCTAATTGCTATCCAATTCCTTCATGATTCCACAACAATTCTTCTGATTTCCATTGTCTCACATTTGTTTCAAACTTAGATAAACCTACAGCCTCTATCAAGGACTCTCTTGGAATCCACTGAAAAGCTCATCTAGGGACTTGTCACGACTTATTATAGGCAAAAGCCACAATTGTTGCATTCTACTTTCTCATCGAACTTACCTGCCAGCAGCCCACTGGGGCTATTCTTCCCAATTTCCTCCTGCAAAACTCCTAAGGTTGGTTTGTAGACTTTTGTTCGTGGATCAGTTGTCATCGCACCTGTTTGCAACTCCCTCTAGGATGTTCTTTTATTTATCAGTAAGGTTCTTGCCATTCATGAATTTACTACAATGATTACTCAGGCATCATATCCTTGACAGAAAACTGCTTGTGGAGTATGACATCTTCCATAAATGAATAATAAAAGTATACAAGTAATTTACAGCACTTCTGCCCACAAGTAGTCATTCAGCCTAATTCTATTTTCTAGTTACCAGCCTATAGCCTTGTAGGTTACAGTACATCAAGTAAATATCCAAATTTAAAAAAAGGTTACAAGTGTTTCTGCATCTCCCACTCTTTCAGGCATTGAGTTCCAAATTGCTACCAATGTCCAGGTGAAAATAATCTTGAATTCCCTCGAAATGTCATAACATTTTCCTAAATCTATGCCCCTTGTTTTGAATGCCAAAAGGAAGAGATGAAGACCTTTCTATCTTTTCTCACAACTTTCTGCTCTTTATGGAAGCTGTACATGAAGGATAGAGGCACCAATGTCCTGGGCAAATTTGCTGGAGCACTTTGGGTGGGTTTAAACTAGTTTGACAGGGGGATGGGAACCAGAGCTTTAGATCAGAGGAGAGGGTAGTTGGTGAACGGGCAGAAACAGAATGCAGAGTCTGTCAGGAAGGATACACAGTTGATAAGGCAAAGGGATAGGCTGATGTGTGTCTGTTTCAATGGAAGGAGTGTCAGGAATAAGAGTGATGAATTTAGAGCATGGATCAGTACTTGGAACTATGATGTTGTGGCTTTAATGGAGACATGGATTTCACAGGGGCAGGAATGGTTGCTGGATGTTCCAGGGTTTAGATCTGTTAAAAAGAACAGGGAGGGGCTAAAAGAGGAGGGGGAGTAGCATTGTTAATTAGAGAGTGCATCACAGCTGCAGAAAAGAAGGTTGTTGAGGAGAGTTTGTCGACTGGGGAGGTCAGTATGGGTGGAAGTAAGTAACAGGCAAGGATCAGTCACTTTATTGGGTGTTTTCTATAGACCCTCCAATAGCAGTAGAGAGATGGAAGAACATATTGGACAGCAGATTTTTGAAAGGTGCAAATGTAACAGAGTTGTTGTTATGGGTGACTTCAACTTCCCAACTTCCCCAATATTGATTGGAATCTCAGTGCAGATGGTCTGGATGGAGCCAATTTTATCAAGTGTGTCCAGGAGGGATTCCTGACTCAATATGTAGATAGGCTGACTAGGGGGGAGGCCATATTGGATTTGATGCTAGGCTATGAGCCAGGCCAGGTATTACATCTTTCAGTGGGAAAACATTTTGATGACAGTAACCACAATTGCCT
>NC_057732.1:36736550-36754702 GCF_004010195.1 Chiloscyllium plagiosum | reverse complement strand
ACAGGAGCTGTGAAGTATAAATTGGGAACAATTATTCTATGGGAAATGCACAACAGAAATGTGGAGGCTTTTTAAGAAGCACTTGTTGCAAGTGTTGGATAACTTTGACCCACTGAGACAGGCAAGGAATAGTAAGGTGAAGGAGAATTGGAATTACAAGAGCAGAGGAGCTTCTTGCCAAAAGGTAGAAGGAAGCTTACTTAAGGTTGAGGAAGCAAGGATTTGGCACAGCTTTAGAGGATTACAGGGTAGCGAGAAAAGAACTCAAAGATGGACTGAGGAGAGCTAGGAGCGGACACGAAAAAGCCTTAGCGGGAAGGATTAGGGAAAACCCAGAGGCATTCTACACGTATGTGAGGAATAAAAGAATGATCAGAGAGAGGGTAAGGGCGATCAGGGATAGTGGAGGGAACTTGTGCCTGGTGCTTGAAGAGGTAGGGGAAGTCCTAAATGAGTTTTTTGCTTCAGTATTCACTGAAGAGTGGAACCTTGTTGATAGTGAGATCACTGTGGACCAGGTTAATAGGCTTGAACAGATTGATATTAAGGAAGTGGATGTGTTGGAAATTCTGGGAAGCATTAAGATAGAAAAGTCCCCAGGGCCAGACCAGATTAGATTAGATTAGATTCCCTACAGTATGGAAACAGGCCTTTCGACCCAATAAGTCCATACCGACCCTCCGAAGAGGAACCCACCCAGACCCATTCCCCTATCCTATATTTACTCCTGACTAATGCATCTGACACTATGGGCAATTTAGCATGGCCAATTCACCTTAATTGCACATCTTTGGATTGTGGGAGGAAACTGGAGCACTTGGAGGAAACCCACACAGACATGGGTAGACTGTGCAGACTCCACACAGTCGCCCAACTATTAACATTTATTTCTGCCTCTGAACCAATCTTAAATTTAACTTGTCACTTTATTTAAATCCCACGACTAGTCACTATAGGACCTTATCAAAAATCTTGCTAAAATCAGTGTAGTCAATACTATATGTTAAATTTATTAACCTCCTAGGTAACTTCTCAAAAAATTCAATCATGTTAGTTAGACACTGACTTTCAATAGTAAATTAATGTTGTATTTGATTAATGTGTGAATTTCTAAATATAGATTTGTATTGCCATTCTATTCCTACCACTGAGGCTTGGCTGACTGGCTTGCAAATAGTTGGTCTATCATTTTCTCCCTTTTTAAGCAATGTAAGTTCCCCTCCAGCATTCTGGTGCCACATATGTGGATAATGCTAACTAGAAAATAAAAGCAAAATACTGTGGTAGTGGAAAATCTGAGATAAACACAAAGTATCCTGGAGAAATCCTTTCAGTTATGATGAAGAGTCACACAAGACTTGAATACTAACTCTTTCTCGTTCCAAAGAGATGATTAGAAATTAAGTCATAATCTTTGCTATATCTTCTTTTTCTTCATTTAACAGCCTTCAAGATATTTCATCTGGGCCTAGGAATTCATAATTATTCCAAAACTATTAAACACATTAATACTTCCTCTCTAATTATATCAATATCATCTGATATTTCACATTCCTCGCTGATTAAAATATCTGCATTGTCCATTTCTTTTCTGAAACTAGATGCAAAAACACTTAATTTCTTCAAGAAGGACAGAAATTACCTGGACACTTAATTCAGGAGGCAGTCACACCCCTTAAGATATGTATTCTGATATGGTCAGTTTCAGTGACAGAAGAATGTTACTGTAAGTGAGGCAGGTATAGCACCGGAGATTGTGGAACATTTGCTCTTAGCTGGAGAGAGACTTTCTTTATTAGTAAGCATGTCAAGGATTGTGGGAAAAGGCAGGAAAATGGATTTGAGGATTATCAGATCAACCATGACCTCACCGAATGACAAAGCAGACTCAATTGACTGAACGGCCTATATCTGCTCCTATGTCATATGGTATAACATTTGTAGAACTGAGAGAGAGATTCTGCTGAGGGATAATAAGGAGCTAGGGCATAATTTCAAGAAAAAACTTCACAATTAATAACCTCTGGATTATCACCGAAGCAATGAGCTAATTGGCCATGGATAAATACGATTAGTGATGAATGCGAGACTCCAGATTGGTGTAGGAATGTGGGGCAATGACAATAATATGAAGTGTGAGTGGTCTTATTGAGATGTTCTACACCTGAACTATGCCAATACCAGTGTTCTGGCCAATCATATAAATAGATTGGTGGAGACGGCTTTTAACTAAAAATCAAAGGAGGAAAGGAATCAAATGAGAAGTATGGTTATAGGGAAACAATGAGGTATTAGTGCAGAGCAGTATGTTGGGAAATGACTATCAGAGTGTGAATGAAAGGGACAGAGCATATAAGAATGCATCATCAGATAAGGCCAGAAATGGTTTAAATAAAAGTTAAGGCCCTGTATCTGAAACAATGCAACAATTGTTAGAATAGACATAAATATGTAATCTGATGATCAACTTTCAACTAAGACATTGGAGAGACAAGGGCTTGAACCAGAATGTTGAAGGTATTTGACACATTATAATAACAGAAAGCTATCTGGGATATCTGTTAATAGGAATGGAATTATTACAGTACTGAATAGAAATAAGAAACAGCAAATGTAAGAAATAATGTGGGGAGAAGCTTATTGGTCCCCTAACAGTAGTTACACTGGAGGTTACAGTATATAGTTTAAAAAATGCATGTAAGAAATTTTCCACAGTAAACATGGGAAACTTTGATTCCAATTCTCCCAAACATGTAGTTTCAGAGTCATGCTGGTAAAATTAATCCAAGAATTCACTTTCCAGACTACCATTGGAACAATTTCTTAGATTGGTATCTTCTAGAGCAAACAAGGGAGCTGACTATCCTTGATCTGGTAATGTGCAATGAGAGTGTTAATCAGTAACTTCATGGTAAAAAAGCTACTAGCTGTCAGTATGCAACATGATAGAATTTCATCCTTCAGTATGGAAGTGATAAGTATGGGTCCATAACTAAAAAGTGTTTTAGATCGAAATAAAGGTAACTGAGAGCGTAAAGATGGAGTTGGCAAGAGTGAATTGGGAAACTAAAGGCTAGGCTGTAGAGTTGTGGAGTTAAGGAATTTAATAACTATCAGCAAAGCTTCATCCCAGTAACAAGGGTAGGGCATTTTTAAAAGAAGGATGCATTGACCATGTCCCCCTAAATAAGAAAGTTAAAGATCGTATTAAATTTAAAGAAACTTGCACAGTAAGCAGGGCTGAGGATCAGACAGTATTTAAAAACCACCAAAGAATTAGTGAAAGGATAATAAAGAGAATGATCTAGCTAGTACTATAAAAAGAAATGAATGGTTCCACAAATATTTGAATAGTAGAGTGTAACAAATGATAGTGTTAGTTTTCTTGCGAGTAAGTCTGAATTGAAAATTATGAAAAGAAATGCCTCAAAACAGTCAGGAAACAAAATGCTGGAACTCACAGTGGATTAGACAGCATCCATGGAGAGAGAACAAGCTAACATTTGGAGTCTAGATGACTCTTTTTCAGAGCTTGAAACAGTTAAGCCTATCGTCAAGGTGGAGACTTAAAAATATCCTTAAGAGTTTTGTTTTCTTTATTTTTTCATGGGTTATGGATGTGGCAAGAATGACCTTTGTGGCCAATTGCTAATGGTCCTTGAGCTGTGGCTTCCTAAGTCATTTCAGAGGGCAGTCAACAATCAATCACATTGCTGTGGATCTTGAATCACATGTAAACCAGATTAAGTAAAGATGGCAGATTTCTTTCCCGAAAAGCCATTAGTGAATCAGAGGGTTGTTTTTACAATAATTCGTGGTCGTTTTAATGATCTCTATCACTAGCTTTCAATTCCAGATTTAATAATTGAATTCAAATTCTATCAGCTCCCATGGTTTAATTTGAACCAGTTTTCTAGGTCTCTTCTTAAAGAATTAAAATGTGACAGGGTGGAATAAACTTAAAATAATCACCATTACCAGGAAAAAGTTGAAGGGAAACTATTGGATCTAAATGCTGACAACTCTCAGAATTGAATGACCTGCATCCACGGATCTTAAAAGAAGTTGTTGCACAGATAAGAGATGCACTGTTTATAATCACCTTAGATTGTAGAAGGGTCCCAGAGGATTGAAAAGCAGGAACATTACATCTATATTCAGGAAAGATGGGAGACAGGAAACTACAACCATATAAGGTGTTGGGAGACCATATCTGGAGTAATGGATACAGTTCATGGTCTCCTGGTTTTGGAACAAAAAGGAGATCTAATTTCTTTAGAAATAGTTTATAAGAATAAATAAGGTACACTTCAATCATTCCTTGGATGAATGGCTTTTCTTGTGAAGTAAATGTTGAATAGGTTACACCTATATCCGTTGAGTTTAGCAGAGTGTAAGATCAGAAGAACAGAGGGATCTTGGAGTGATTGTCTGTCAGTCCTGAAGGTGGAAGGACTAGTTAATAAGTATTTACCAAGATATAAGTACATTTGCCTTTAACAGTTGTAGCATACATTATAAGAGCAGGGAGGTTATGTTGGAGCTGTAAAACTTCGAGATGTCACAGCTAGAGTACTGTGTGCAGTTCTGGTATAAAGGAAAGATATGTTGCATGGGAGGGTTGCAGAGGATATTCACCAGGAAGTTGCCTGCGATAGAGCAGCTTAGCTATGAGGACAGGTTGGATAAGCTTGGGTTGTTTGCTTTATAGCAGAGAAGGCTGAGAGAGGACCTGCTAGTAGAGGTGTGTAAATTGTCTGGTATGGACAGAGTAGAGAGGAAACAACTATTCACCTTAAATGAAGGGTCAATAACAAGGGGGTAAAATTTAAGGCGGAAGGCAAGAAATTTACAGGGTATTTGAGGGAAATGGTTCTCTCTGTAGGGTGGCCGGAATCTTAAATGCAATGCCTTAGAGTACTTGAGGCGAGAAACCTCACAACCTTTAAAATGTATTTAGATGAGCACCTGAAATGTCATAACATTCAAGGTTAATGGGCAAGTGCTGTAAAGTGGGACTAGTGTAGATTTAGTGTTGTTTTGGCAGTACAGACTCAATCGGCTGAAGGGCGTCTTCTGTCCTCTGTGATTTGACACGTGAAAATCTTGAGGGCACTGGATAGGACAGACATTAGAAGAATGTTTCCTTTTATGGGGAAATTCTAAATCTTGGGGATATAGGCTAAAAATAAGGGCTGCTTTTTTTTATGAAAGATGAGGAGAACCATATTTCTCTTAAAGGGCCATTATATTATGACTTTCTTTTACCTAGAAGGTAGTGAACTTAAATGCCCTGCCTTTAATAAATTTAGATTTTTGATAGACAAGAGAGTCAAACGTTCTGGTAAAGACAGCCAAGTGCAGCTGAGACCACAACAGATCAGCCATGATCTTATTGAATGCTGGTGCAGGTTTGAAGGGTCAAATAATCCAATACTGCTCCTAAATTTTAAGTTCTTATAAGCTTTCCTCACCTCCATGGATGGTTATTGTTATGGTCTCTAATATGCTTTTTATTTAGTTATTCTCTTGTTCTTTATATATTTATACAAATTATTTGGCTTTTCCTTCTTCCTTGCCACATTTTTAATGTTCTCCTTGATTTCCAAAACTTCTCTTTAATTTCACCCATACAGCTTAATACAGAAAATACTAGAGGAATATCTATTGAGTCCTCTATATCTGTCATAAGCTTTCCTTTTTATCATCTCCCTTTTAAACCTTTGACATCCAGGGCTCTTGATTTGTTTGCCTTTTTTTTCCTCTAAGGCAAGCTACTTGCTCTGAATCCTCACTAACTCTACCTTGAATGCCTCTCACTGACCTCATATTTATTTACCTCTTTTACATAGCTACTTCCAATCCACTTTAGCTAAATCATCTTAGCTTAGCAAAATTAATTTTACTTCATTCCAAATATTTGTTCTCATTCTAATCCTTTTCCATTAAGTACCTTTAAATCTAAACTAAATCATAATCTCTTCCACCAATGTGTTCCCTACCTGACAAGTCTTCCATCTACCAGCTTAATTTCCGAAAACTAAGCATAGAACCACTCGCTGTTCTGTTGGACATTCAATATACAGTGGTGCCTCGGAATCCGACTTTAATTAGTTCCAGGAGGCTGTTCAGATTGCGAAAAGTTCGGATTCCGAAACTATTTTCCCCATAAGAAATAATGAAAAGTGAATTAATCCGTTTCTGGACCCCCAAAAAAAGTTATTTCTTCAACTCAATTGTCGTTCTCATGAACTTCCTCTTACTCTTCTTACTCTTACTCTTCACTGCTCTTCTTGGGTGCCATGGTGAATGCACGAGGATGATAATTAAAAAAAACAGCACTAATCAAGTGAAAACACGAGGTAAACTAGTGATGGACACACGAGAGATGCTTTCCCGACCTCTTCCCAGGACGAACTGAACAAATAATGTGCGACCTGAAAGGTATGTGGTGTTTGGATTCTGAAAATGTGTTCGGATTTTAAGGCAAAATTTTCTCGAAATAATTGTTTGGATTCCAATTTGTTTGAACAATAGGGTGTTCGGATTCCGGGTTCAGCAATGTATTGGCTGAAGGTTCTCCCAAATACATCTCGAGGATTTTGTTCCCTCTCTGCCTTTCACACGAATTCTATCCCAGTTAATCTGTGGGTAATTGAAATCTCCTATTTCTGTGCTATATCTTTATATCTCTGATTTGCCTACCAATTTGCACGTTTGTCTCCCTATCTGAAGGTCTATATAGTACGCTCCCTGTATTATGAGCTCCTATTCTTTGTTGATCAGTTCAACTTATTTGGCCTCATTTCTTGATCATTCTACCACATCGCTGCCATCCATAGCTGTCATTGTTCTTTTAAATCAATATTGTGATACATATCCCTCTCCAAGCCCATTCCCATTCCTTCTTTATAGTCTTCCCCACCTGGATATATCTTTCACCACTTGTTCTGCCAAGACTTTCACGGAGGCAGTTTGGCTGTAATCTCAAAATAACTATCTTGGATGCATCGTGTAAATGTGATAATTTCTCTTTCTCACGAGCATGTAGTATTATTCCACATCTCCTCTCTTATCTAAACTCCCTTCGTTTTGGTTCCAATCTAAGTACAATAAACATTCTTCTGCAGATATCTTCACTCTTTCTTACCTCGGCTTTTGCACTGTACAATTTTTCATCTGGCAATTTCAACTTGCATCCCAAATGCTCATCCTTGCTCTCCACTAAATTCACAGTTCTCTATCCTCTGTTAATCTTTTTTCCATGTGAATTCTCCAGTTTATTCATTACTATCTGTTTGCCAAGACCTTTCTACTGGTACTGAACAATCCTGCCTCCACCTTTTAATAATAGTCTCCATCAAAACCATAAATGTTCCTTATCTTTGCCATTCCTCCAATACGGCTCTCAACACTGCTCCTGTAGGACACAGACTTGTACAGGTGCAGTGACTAACTAGTTTGGCAATCTCACTCAGATTTGTGCAACTCTTCTCTTTTCAACTTCTGAAGTTATTGCCTATTACCAGAATCATCATGGTATATAAAGATAACTTCTGACTTCTTTTTCTGTTCTGAAGGGAGTGACAGCACTTCAAATATACTTCATGAGCGGTGAAATGCTTTGAGATATCCAATTATTGTGAAACGTGATGCTTAAACCTGAGTTGTTCCTTGTTTATCTTCAAACAGGCCTGGCAACATTTGTGGAGTGAGAAACAAGAAATGTTTCTAGTTAATCTATTATTTGATCTTCCAATGAAAGATTTATCTGATGTGTCTTTAGTTTCAAGAGAGCACCTCAAAGCATCTCTCAGGTTTCCATACCAAATACAGACACAAGAGAAGTGGGTTTCTGAGCAATAATGAGAAGCTTGGTTGTAAAGATATTTGAAGGGGATCAAAGAGCTAATGGAAATGGGATTTAGGAAGGAGACTCCTGGTAATGGGAACTAAGTAAAGCTTTATCATCAAATGTAATGGTAAGCAAAGAAATGGAATGGGGATGCACCAGACAAATCAACAGGATCAATGCTTGTAGGGTACTATTATAAGAAGGCAGCAGAACTTGTGTAGTTGGGGAAGATTAAGATCATGAATTGACTTAAAAAATAGGAAGCACTGGGACTTGAAAAGATAATGTAGACCAGAAAGGATGGGAATTACAGTTAAGGGGCAATGATGGGTGATAGTTATAGCGATGGGAAATGGTGGACAATTGCATTTAAAAAAGAGGCTATCAAACCTTTTCATCCTGTGCTCATTACAACATAATCACGACAGGGAATCATTTCTGTATGAGCAGATGGTGCCTGTTGGTTAGCAAGTGGATTGTAACTGGTTTCATAATTTCCATGGAGAATGCACAGGGTATGTTCACTGATGAGCTTTTGTTTGAATTTGAAACAGGCAAGTTAACTGGTCAAGGCAATGCCACGGGGAATACAACATGGAACGGCTGTCCTCCAATCTATTATTTGGTTGACAAAAAAAATCATAATTGTTACAGTGACAAAGGTAGCCATTTGGCCCGTTGCATCCGTACCAACTCTTCAAAAACACATCATTACCTAGTGTCAGTGTTCGGCCTGTTTCCCATACCCTTTCATGTTTTCTATCCAAATAATCATCCGATGCCTTCTTAATGCCTCAATTGAATCTGCTTCTAACATATTTCCAGGCAGTGGAAGTGTACCCTACTACCCGCTGAGAGATTTTTTTCTCACATCACCCTTGCTTTGTTTCACTTAAAATCTATGCCTTCTCGTTCTTGTTCCTTTTATGAGCAGGAGCTGCTTCTCCCTATCTACTCTACCCAACCTCCCAATGATTTTGAAAATCTCTATCAAATCTCCTCTCATCCTTCTCTCCAAGGTGCACAGTCCCAACTTCCCACTTGTATCCTCAAAGCTGAAGTGTCTTATTCCTGAAACCATTTTTGTAAATAGTGGAAGATGCAATTTATGAATATGTTCTTTCCATAGGAGCATATACGTAGATTCTATCACAGAAGTGAGCCACACTGTAAACCTAAGCAATAAACTTTGTCTTAAAAAGAATGGCTCTTAAGGAATAAAACTGGAGGGACCACCTCACCTCAATCTAGGGACAGGAAATGCCAGTTGCAGTCACAGCTCTGTCCACTCTGCAAAATCCTCATTACAAACATCTGAGCACTATTGGAAAAATTGGGAATGCTATCTCACAGATTATTCAAGCAACAGCCTGACTTATTCATGCTCACAGAATTGTATCTGACAGACCATGTCCCATCATCACTATCCTGCATATGTTCCATCCTACTGCAGGACAGACCCACCAGAAGTGGCAGCACTCTGGTATACAGTTTGGAGGGAGATACCCTTGGAGTCTCCAGCACCATGTCAGACCTGGACAAAGAAATCTCATGCTAATTACTACCTACCATTCAATATCCTCCACCATCCTCTATCCCCATACTGATGAATCTGTACTGTTTTATATTGAATACCACTTGGAAAAGATATTGAGGGTGGCAAAGGGATAAAACGTATTTTAGCTTGGGGGAGGGCTTCATTGTACACCCTTGAGAGTGGCTCAGCACCATCAGATCTGATTGAGCTGGTTGAGTCCTAATGGATATAGCCACCACACTGCAGTCATATCTTTGAAATCACAATTGTATTATACCCATGATTTGTGCTGTTAGTTTGTCCACTTAATTGTGAATGCTCCTCTCATTCAGATAGTACCTTTTTAGACTTGTCTTTTCAACATTTTTTCTTATTGTTTTTGTACTCCAGTCCTATTAGATGAAGCTCTTGCTTCCTATACCTTCCACTTTTGTTTTCCATTTTTGTATCTTATATTTCCATCTTTGTTTTCCTCATTCTTGTCTCCCTGGTTGGTATCCTGCCACTCTAGTTTAAACCGTGTTAGCGAACACCCCATTTAAGGTGTTGGTTCTGTTGGCGTGCTATCTGTTCACTTTGTAAGCTTGCAGAATTGGTTCCAATGCCACAGAAATGCAAACCTGTCAGTCATACAACATTCATCCAGCCATGCATTAGTTTGATCTTTTGTCCTATTCATGATCTTGGTAGCACATGGCACTGACATTGTCGTCTTTTAAGGTCCTAGTTTCTAACTTCTTTCTTAGTTTCCTACATTTTGCTAGCAAGACTCTATCTCTCTCTTTATCTATGTCATTTGAACAGAGATGGACCTTTAGACTGTCCTGTAGTTGCTCAGTTATGTCCTTGATCCTTACACTAGAAAGACAACATACCGTACTGGTGTCATGTTTGTGATTGCAGCAACATCTATGTCTTCCCCTTCTGATAGAATTCCCTATCACCATTGCTCTGGCATTCCACCCGCCTGTGCAGCTGAGCTATTCCAGGTGCAATGGATTTCTGTCTTGCTACATCCCCGCTCAAAAACAATCACCCCTAGTAATTCCCAGATCATAAAATCTACTAGATGCCTTAGGGGACGCCTGCTGTACATTCAGAGTGCTTTTATTTTCTGGTAGTTACCCATTTCCCTTCTGCCATATAAATACTGTGGCTGCAAGAGAAGTTGGGAATTCTCAGACAAATTAATTCACCTCCTGATTTGCCAAAGTCTGTCCACCATCCATAAAGGCACAAGTCAAGAGCAATGTGAAATACTCTCCACTTGCTTTGACAAGTGTCTCCAAAAACACTCGTGGTTTGGCACAATCAGGACTATAAAATTTGCTTGATTGCTAACCAATCTATCATGTTGAATAGTTTTTCCCTTCACCACTAACACACAGTGACAGCAGTGTGTATAATGTACAAAGTATGATAGAGACGTTTTATTTGGCTGGCAGTGGCAAAATATCATCTAGGGTCCTGCTCGCTGAGTTGGGTTGCATCCTGCTTTCAGCCTTTGCAGCAAGATCTCCAGTTTAAGTGAAAAATTCAGTCCATTAATCAGTTGTACTTTTTTTGACTGCTCAATTGCAGTTTCCCCTACATTGGGAAGATTAAGTGCATTTGAGGTGATTGCTTCACAGAATACATTTGTTCACTTCACAAGCATGATGCAAAACTTTTGATCATTTGACATTTTAATTCTCCACTCAAATTCTACTCTGACCTGTTTGTCCACCTATGGACTCCATACTGATTTAATGAAGCTCAAGGTAGGTTTGCGGAATAGCACCTCATCTTTTCATTAAATAATTTACAATCTTCATTAACTTCAACAATTTCAGATCATAAATTCTGTCCTGAGAACTTAGTTGTTAGCACAGTGGATTCTGAATTGTAAGGTGCTGGGTCAAAATCTCAAGTCTAGGACAAAAATTAAGGCAGACACTCCAGTATAGTATGAAGGAAATTATACATTCTTGGAGGTACTGTCTCACAGATGAAACGTTAAATTGAAGATCCGTTTGCCTCCTTGTGTAGATTTTTAAAAAATTCATGTGATGTGGGTGTCTCTGGCTAGGCCAGCGTTTATTGCCACCCCTAATTACCCTCGATAAAGTGTAGGTATGTTGCCTTTTGAGCCACTACAATCTGGAAGGATGGAGGTGGGAGGATTGTCGGGAAGAAATGCTGTTAGTAGGTCCAGCTTTTGACCCAGCTACAGTGAAGAAATAGCAATATAGTGCTATTTCATTCATTGTTTCTGTCTCAAATGTAAATGATCATATGCAATACCCACTCCTCTATTACATATAAAGATATTTTATCACAATCAAGGAATTGCATTCGCTCCTGTGTTGTATATAACAGTATTCATGGAGGTTATGGGTTCAGAAGGTGCTGTTAAAACAGCTTGTAGAGTTATTGCAATGGACCTTGTATTTGATCATACTTCTGCCACTGTATGTCAGAGGTGGAGGGAGTGAATGATGAAGGTGGTGACACTCCAAGCAAGAGATGTGCTTTATTCTGGATACTATAAAGCTTCTTGAGTGTTACTGGAGCTGCACTTATCCACAGATTTGGAGAGTACTTGTCACACTCCTGCCTTGTGCCTTTCAGATATTGGACAGACTTTGGGGTGTTAGGTAGTGAGTTACTTACTGTAGAATTTCTAATTTCTGACCATCTGTTGTAAATGATTCCAGGACAATGCCTTCAATGAAGAACAGTAGAGTTGTGCCTAATGTTCTGAGCAATATTTATCCTTCAAACAACATCACCAAAATAGATTATCTAATTATTATTGCTGGTTGTGACAGCAAGCTACATGCAAATTAGCTGCCATATTTTTTATATTACAACAAATTCTATGCTTTAAAAATATTGACTGTAGCATGTTTTGAAACATCCAGTGGTTGTGAATAGTGGTATATAAACACAAGTCTCCCTTTTACTGTTTTGGATGGCAACTGCAACTAATGATCATGCTTTTGACATTTCCACCTTCTCTAGACAAATCTGTTTTTTAGCTTGATTTTTACCATGCCCTTTTGTCCTGCATCATTTTCCATTCCCGTTCTCCTACTTTCTACCCCATCATAGGCCTTCTTTTACAGTTTTCCCTTCCACCTCGGCACTTGCTTGAAGTCTGTTACATCTTTAACAATTTTGATTTTCGATGAAAGTCATTCACTAAGAAAATACTGGGTTGGATTGGGCTTCTCTGAGATGGTACAGTTAGTTGGGACCTTTCCCAGCTTAGCCTGCTCACCATGGGATAAAGTGCCTGCAATGGTGGAAATTTCATTCATGGGGACATGAGTGCGAACATGAGTTTGTTCCTACACCTCTGCAAAGAATTTGAAGACAGCCAAAAGGCTGTTGAGTGAAGAGGCAGGCTATCCAAAAGGCATACCACGTATTTAACAATTTGCTTGATTGGTACATTTATGGGGATGTAGAAAAGCTAGTTTTTAAAGAAAATTATGCTTTTTCAAACAGTCTTTTTCACACATTGTAACTATAGAGTCATTGGTCTGTACAGAATGCATATTAAGTGAATGGGCATGGACATGCAATAGGTTGGCATGGCAGTGGTAAAAGCACAGCAGGTCAGGCAGCATCTGAGGAGCAAGAGAGTTAATGTTTTGGGCAGGACCTGTTTTCAGGACTGAGGAAGGGGAAGAGGGCTGAGAGGGTGGGGGTGGTGTTATGAGGCTAGGGTAAAGGTAGGCGGGATGATGATAGATCAGCAGGAAGTGTGGAGTAGATCGGTGGGAAGGAAGATGAACAGGTAGGTCAGGTCAAGAGGGTGGATCTGAGTTGGAGACTTGGATCTGGGATGGGGTTGGGGGAGGGGAGATTTGGAAAGTGGTGAATTCAATGTTCATGCCATGTGGATGTAGGCTCCTGAGGCAGAAGATGAAGTATTCCTCCTCTAGTTTGCGGGTGGCCTTGCGTAGGCAGTGGAGGAAACCCAGAATATTTATGTCCTCGGGGAGAGGGGGAATTGAAGTGGATGGCCTCAGGAAGCTAGGGTTAGTTGGTGCGTACGGACCAGAAATGTTCTCTGAACCATTCCGCGAGGTTGCGCTAGGGCTCTCCAATATAGAGGAGACATAAGAGTCATAGAGATGTAAAGCATAGAAACAGACCCTTCAATCCAACCTGTCCATGCCAACCAGATATCCCAACCCAATATAGTCCCACCTGCCAGCACCTGGCCTCCAAACCCTTCCTATTCATATACTCATCCAGATGCCTTCTTTTAAATGTTGCAATTGTACTAGCCTCCACCACTTCCTCTGGCAGCTCATTCCATACACGTACCACCCTCTGCGTTTAAAAGGTGCCCCTTAGGTCTCTTTTTATCTTTCCCCTCTCACCCTAAACCTATGCTCTCTAGTTCTGGACTCCCTCACCCCAGGGAAAAGACTTTGTCTGTTTATCCTATCCATGCTCCTCATGATTTTGTAAACCTCTATAAGGTCACCCCTCAGCCCCAGCCTGTTCAGCCTCACCCTATAACTCAAATCTTCCAATCCTGGCAACATCCTTTTAAATCTTTACTGAGCCCTTTCAAGTTTCACAACATCTTTCCGATAGGAAGGAGGCCAGAGTTGCATGCAGTATTCCAGTCAAGAGCACTGAATGCAATAAATAAGGTTGGAAGATGTAGAGTAAATCTCTGCCAGATTTGGAATAATCCTTTGGGGCCTTGGTCTGAGATGAGGGGGAGGTGTGGGTGCAGGTTTTGCACCTCTTACGGCAGCAAGGGAAGGTGCCAGGTGTGGAGGGAGTGTTGGTGGGGCATGTGGACCTAATGAGGGAGTTGTGGAAGGAATGGTCCCTACAGAGTGCAGATAGGAGCAAGGAGGGAAATATATTTCTGGTGGCGGGGTGTGACTGTAGATGGTGGCCACACCTGGCATCTTCCCTTGCTGCAGTAAGAGGTGCAAATAATGTAATCTCTTGTAATCTTGGAAAACCTTCTTCACTGTCCACTATACCACCAATTTTGGTGTCATCTGCAAACTTACTAACCATGCCTCCTATATTCTCATCCAAGTCATTTATGTAACAAAAAAGTGGACCCAGTACCAATACCTATGGAAGACAACTGGTTACAGGCCTCCAATCTGAAAACAACCCTCCACCATCACCCTCTGGCTCCTCCATCAAGCTAATTTTGTATCCAGTTGGCAAGCTCACCTTGAATCCCATGTGATGTACCTTTACTAATTAGACAATCATGCGGAACCTTATCAAAAGATTTTCCAAAATCTGAGTAAACAGTGTCTACTGCTCTGCCCTCAATCTCTTTGGTTACTTCCTCAAAAAAACTCCAAGTTTGTGAGACATGATTTCCCTCATACAAAGCCATGCTGACTATCCCTAATCATTCCTTGCTTCTCCCAATACATGTAAATCATATCTGTCAGAATCACCTCCAACGACTTACCCACCACTGATAATTAGACTCACAGGTCTGTAGTTCCCAAGTTTCCCCTTATAGCCTTTCTTTAAAAAAAGACACATTAGCCACTCTCCAGTACTCCAGCGCCCGTGATTATAGATAACACAGATACTCCTGAGCAAACGTATTAAAGGATAGGGCCAAAGGCAGGTATATGGAGTTAGACCTCAGATCAGTCATGATCTCCTTGAATAGTGGAACTGACTTGACGGGCTGAATGACCTACTCCTATTCCTATGACTTTGGTTTGACCTTTTGAACTTATCTTTGGAATGGTTCCTGCATATAGACTATGGTTCACAAGTGGCCTATTATAGAGAGAAGCTTGATAGGCTGAATGGTATTTTTTATTTTCTGTTCTCTCCCCACAATCGATACTCTTATGTCCCTGAAGACACTGAGTCGTCATCTGATATTGTGAGCGAGCCATCAATAAGCCACAGTATCTGTGTGGTAGGATGAATAAGAATTTGGGTGGACATTTTGACCTTGCAGCCCCTAACTCTGGGTCCATACAAAGCAGCTAGAAACAAAATGGTGATTGAGTTGTGCACAAGCAGACTTTACCTTTACACCTTTGGAAAGCTAAAGAATTCAAGCCATGTTGAGGCTACCTTAAGCATCTAACCATTGAACAGAGCTGGTGGTACTAGCAAGGGAAGTTGTACATAGCAAGCTGACACATTTTTTAGACTGTGGGGTAAACACAAGACACACATGTCGAAAAGTGGCTTACTCATAATATCCTGCTTATGACCCCCTTTCATTGTATCTCTCCATGTTTGGTTAATTTAAATCTGATTTCTCCTGAAAATTGTACCAGTATTCTTAAACCCTCTAATCAGATATTAGTTGAATCGACCAGAGGTCTTAAGGACCTCTTTTCATCACTCAACATTGTCCAGCCACACTGACTTGAAGATGAATTCCCTTCCTCTTCCAGACATGGGGAGAAAGTATGGACACAAATAAACAAACTCCAGGTGTAACTAAAAGGTTAAAATAGAGATCAATTACAATGTTACACAGTAAGACTGGAGAATAGGATTTGGCCTAGGAAGGAAAGACATAAAAATCAAAATAAGAACAAGATGTAATCTCTTGGAGCTAAAAAAAAAGCTAACGTTTGCTGTCTTCAGATTGCTGTCCAAATCCAGAGGAAAAGGGTCTTCTCTGCATAATCTAAGTATCACACTATAATTGAGCTGTAATTCACTGATAAGAACAGCATTTTATAATAACAAAGGCAACAATAAATATTTGGGAGCTGGTCATGTATAGCACCAGGGTCTATTAGTATCTTTGGAGTGAGTAACATCTGACTGAATTCTGATTTTGTGATAAGTTTTTGACAATGGCATAAAATAATAAGGATGTACAAACAAACTGTTAAATAGATTTGAGACAATTCAATTAAGTGCATGAATGCTAACATAATTTAAAGTAAGTTTATTTATTTGTTTTGCTTCAGTTTTAAAAAGATCATTCATGGGATCTGGGCATAGCTTGTGGGGCCAGCATTAATTGCCCAGTTCTTATTGGCATTGAGAAGGTAAAAACAAGCTGTCTTCTTGAACCATTAAAATCCATTTCCCATAGACACACCCAAAATGCCATTGGGAAGGGAGTTCCAGGACTTTGATCCAATGACATGGAAAAAACAACTATATATTTCTAAACCAGGATGGTGGGTGGCTTGGTGGGGAAATTGCAGGGTATGGTGTTCCCCTGTATCTGTTGCTTTGCCCGTCTAGATGATAGTGATTGTGGGCTTGGGAGGTGCTGCTGAAGGAACCTTGGTGAATTTCGGCAGTACCTCTTGTAGATGGCACACGCTGCTGCTACTGTCTATTGGTGGTGGAGGGAGTCAATATTTGTGGTTATCATGCCAATCTGCTTGATCCTGAAATGTGCCACGCTTCCTGAGTGTTGTTGAAGCTGTACTCAACAAGGCAAGCAGGGAACATTCTACCACACATCTGACTTGCATCTTGTAGACGGTGGACAAGTTTTGGTAAGTCATTGAGTTACTTGCTGCAGGATTCCTCGCTTCAAACCTTCTCTAATAGCCACAGCATTTATATGGTTAGTCCAATTCAGTCCACGCTCAGTGGTAACCCCAGGATGTTGGCAATAAGCAATATCACTGGGTGATGTTTGATTCATTTTTGTTGGATGTGGTCATTGTATAATGAATGGTACTTACCACTTGTCAGCCCAAACCTGGATCGTGTCCAGGTCTTTTGGACATGAAGTGATTTACTGTCTGAAGTTTCAGAAATGGTGCTGAAAATTGTACCATTATCAATGAACATCCCCACGTCTGAGTTTAGGATGGAGGGAAATTCATTAATGAAGCAGCTGAAGATGATTGAGCCTAGGACACAATGTTAAGAAACCTAGCACATTTCTGGACAGTAGTAGTATCCCTAGCTCTGAGCCATGAGACTGGGTTCAAGTCCCACCTGTCCCAGTGATGTGTAATAGCATCTGTGAACAAGTTAATGAGAAAGTACCTATCCTGAGGAACTTAAGGATTCTTGTAGTGCAGTGATAGTGTATGCAAAAGTGAGGACTGCAGATTCTGGAGAATCAAAATTAGAGTGGTGCTGGAAACGCACAGCAGGTCAGGCAGCATCTGAGCTCCTCAGATGCTGCCTGACCTGCTGTACTTTTCTCTGCAGTGATAGTGTACCTACTCTGAACAAGGAGACATGGGTTCAAGTTCCACCTTCTCCTGAGGTGTGTAATAACGTCTGGATTGAAAATATAATTAAAAGATATCTTGCAGGACAGTGGTAGCATCTATATCTTTGGAACAGGAGACCTGGGTTCAAATCCAGGGAGATAGTGAGGAAAGAGATCAACCTGAGACTGATATAGTTGAGAACAGAAGAGAGTCAAACAGTCAGGGCAGGCAGGGACAAGGTAGGACTAATAAATTAAACTGCATTTATTTCAATGCAAGGGGCCAAACGGGGAAGGTAGATGATCTCAGGGCATGGGTAGGAACATGGGACTGGGATATCATAGCAATTACAGAAACATGGCTCAGGGATGGGCAGGACCAGTAGCTTAATGTTCCAGGATACAAATGCGACAGCAAGGACAGAAGGGGATGCAAGAGAGGAGTGGAGTGCCGTTTTTGATAAGGGATAGCATTACAGCTGTGCTGAGGGAGGATATTCCTGGAAATACATCCAGGGAAGTTATTTGGCAGGAACTTAGAAATAAGAAAGGGATGATTACCTTATTGGGATTGGATGATAGACCCCCCCCCCCCGCCCCCCGCC
>NC_057732.1:36711518-36734714 GCF_004010195.1 Chiloscyllium plagiosum | reverse complement strand
GCCATTTGGATGCAGAACTGGCTCAAAGGTAGAAGACAGAGGGTGGTGGTGGAGGATTGTTTTTCAGACTGGAGGCCTGTGACCAGTGGAGTGCCACAAGGATCAGTGCTGGGTCCACTACTTTTTGTAATTTACATAAATGATTTGGATGTGAGCATAAAAGGTAGAATTAGTAAGTTTGCAGATAACACAAAAATTGGAGGTATAGTGGACAGCGAGGAAGATTACCTCAGATTACAGCAGGACCTTGACCAGATGGGCCAATGGGCTGAGAAGTGGCAGATGGAGTTTAATTCAGATAAATGCGAGATGCTGCATTTTGGGAAAGCAAATGTTAGCAGGACTTATACACTTAACGGTAAGGTCCTTGGCAGTGTTGCTGAACAAAGAGACCTTGGAGTGCAGATTCATAGCTCCTTGAAAGTGGAGTCGCAGGTAGATAGGATGGTGAAGAAGGCGTTTGGTATGCTTTCCTTTATTGGTCAGAGTATTGAGTACAGGAGTTGGGCGGTCATGTTGCGGCTTTACAGGACATTGCTTCGGCCACTGTTGGACTATTGTGTGCAATTCTGGTCTCCTTCCTATCGGAAAGATGTTGTGAAACTTGAAAGGGTTCAGAAAAGATTTACAAGGATGTTGCCAGGGTTGGAGGATTTGAGCTATAGGGAGAGGCTGAACAGGCTGGGGCTGTTTTCCTTGGAGTGTTGGAGGCTGAGGGGTGACCTTACAGAGGTTTACAAAATCATGAGGGGCATGGTTAGGATAAATGGACAAAGTCTTTTCCCTGGGGTCAGGGAGTCCAGAACTAGAGGACGTAGGTTTAAGGTGAGAGGGGAAGATATAAAAGAGACCTAAGGGGCATCTTTTTCACGGAGGGTGGTACATGTATGGAATGAGCTGCCAGAGGAAGTGGTGGAGGCTGGTATAATTGCAACATTTAAGAGGCATTTGGATGGGTATATGAATAGGAAGGGTTTGGATGGATTTGGGCCGGGTGATGGCAGGTGGAACTAGATTGGGTTGGGATATCTGGTCTGCATGGATGGGTTGGACTGAAAGGTCTGTTTCCTTGCTGTACATCTCTATGACACAATGTTTTCCTCGTAATTGTAACAGACTCAAATTTTTTTCGGGTTGTTTCTTGCCACACTTGATCAAGTGCAGCCTTGATGACTGGGGCAAATAATCTTGTCTTACCTCTGGTATTCTGCTGTTTTAGACTTGTTTGATTCAAGGCTAAACTTAGGTCAGGAACTGAGACGCTCTGTCAGAACTCAAAGTGAGTGTCAGTATGAAGATGTTGTGAACAAGTGGGGTGGCATGGGACCCAGGTTCGATTCCAGCCTCGGGCGACTGTCTGTGTGGAGTTTGCACATTCTCCATGTGTCTGCGTGGGTTTCCTCTGGGTGCTCCGGTTTCCTCCCACAGTCCAAAGATGTGCAGGTCAGGTGAATTGGCCATGCTAAATTGCCTATTGTGTTAGGTGCATTAGTTAGGGTTATAGGGTAGGGGAATGGGTCTGGGTGGGTTACTCTTCGGAGGGTCAGTGTGGACTTGTTGGGCCAAATGGCCTGTTTCCATTCTCTAGGGAGTCTGTTCTAGTTCCAAGACAGGCTATGGCACTATTATCATTCGTGATAATATCAGCCACTTGCAGATCAGAATAGTTTGCAATGAAAATAATCCGTACTATTCAGCATCCAACCATCTGAAAGATATTGGTCAATAGTCCATTTTTTATGTTAATTTATGCAATGTGGGTGTTGCTGGCTGGCCAGTGTTTATTGCCATTATATTTATTTGACAAAGTGGTGGTCTTCTTGAATCGCTGCACTTCATTTGTTCTACATAACTCCACAATGCTGTCAGGAATGGTGTTCAGGGTTTTGACCTGGTGACACTGAAGGAATGACAATCCATTTCCAAGTCAAGATGGAGAGGAACTTGCAGGTGCTGGCATTCCCATGTACCTACTGCCTTTGTCTTTCTAGATGGTAGTAGTTGTGGGTTTGGAAGATGCTGTGTAAGAGGTCTTGGTAAATTTCTGCAGTGCACCTTGTAATTAGTACACACTGCTGCTACTGAACATCGGTGGTGAAGGCAGGCAATGCTTGTGGGTGTGGTGCCAATGAAGCAGGCTACCTTGTTCTGGATGATGTCAAGCTTCTTGTGTTGTTGCAGCTGCACCTATCCAGGCAAGTGGGGAGTATTCCATCACACTCCTGACTGTCACCATATCTATTGGTTAGGACCTCTTGAATGTGGGTCAGATGCCAATCTAGAACATATTTGGGCTAGCTGTGTACTCTGGATTTTATACCCAACTTTTCAAATGATATTCTCCAGATCATGATACTAACACAATGATAAATGTTTTTAATTTATCAGTTAAGTTTCAAACTCAATGACCAAACCACATGAATGCTTTACAAAACCCTGTTTAAAAGAAGAGCTCTACTGTCTGACACTCCTTATTACATATAATAGTTTTATGAGGCAGAGTCGCTAATGACAATAACAGCAAGTTAATAGCTTGATCTTACTCTATTGAACCCTATAGCACATGAGGAGGCCAATTGATCTTTAAAGGAACAACTTCCATGTTTCATTCCTTAAAGCTTTATAAACATTCGTTTTCAAGTATCCATTGGTTCCCTTTGAGAGTGATTACAGAATCTGCATCCACTATCTTTTCAGATAGTGCACTCCAAATCTTTAAAATTAACCGCATTAAAAAAGTAGTCTTCCCTCTGACCTCCTTGCAAGTTATTTTATATCTGTGTTCTCGTGTCCCACTCTCCTATTTTCGATTACTGTACCAAGGCACCTGATGAAACTATTTTGAACTACGAGTGTTATTTGTGAAAATCCAAATTAGTCATATCAAACATTCATGGCGTATAGCTTATGGCTGAATCTGTTCATGAATCTGTGTCAAAGGTAGTCAAGCCAATTGGGATCATCACAGGGAAAGGTAAGGTTGATGAGCCAGCTTTCACCAGCAGTAACATTTTATGAAAGAAGTTTGTACGTGATTGTGACTCGTATACTTCCCATTCAGGATGTTAGTCAATGGATAGTCAACTATAAATATATAATAAAATCTTAACAAGATTGAACTACTTATTGTGTCACTGCTAACACATGGTAAGAGCAATACAGAATTAATTCCACTGACCTGTTCTCTCCCTTTAACCCTGAGATATTAAATGGTTGGTTGATTTTTTTTTAGTAAAACAACAATTTTTATTTAGAGAGCACCATCAACAGCATAAAATGTCCCAAGATACTTCACAGGGATATTGTTAAGCAAAATTTGATCTGAATCATGGGAGGAGATTTTAGGCCAAATGGTCAAAAGCTTAGCCAAATAAGGAGCGTTTACTGAACATTGGAAAGGAGTAAAGAGGGAATTTGAGAGAGGGAATTCTCCAACGCTCTGGAGCTCAAGGTACGGTCACCGTTGGTGGAACAATTAAGATCAGGCATGCAAATAAGGTCAGAATTAAGGTGACACAAATGTTTTGGAGGGTCATGGAGCTAGAGCAGAATACAGAGATGGGAAAGGTTGAGGAAACAGCGATTTGTAAACGCAAAGGAAAATATTAACATCAATGCATTGTTTGACAGGGATATGATGTAGATTCAGTAAGCACAGAGCTGATAGGTGAATGGGGCTTGGTGTGAGTAAAGACATGGGCAGCAGAATTTTGGGTGATCTTAAAGGGAAGTGCTGGAGTGCAAAGACACATGTGCTTGCATAATCTTAACAAAGGCATGATTGGGGGTTAAACAGCAAACGAGCTGAGGCAAAGAGTGCAGTTAGATAATATGGATGTGGAATTAGGTGGGTTTTTCAGATGGCACAGATAATTGATTAAAAAATCATCAAGGCAAAATTGAAGTTGTGCAATATCTGTTGCAGCCTTAGATTGCTGGTTGTGAGAAGGACAAACATCCTTAAGACTATATATAAAGATTTGGTGGAATGCTCTGTCATCTCGAAGATTTGAAATACAGTCGTTGCAGGCCTAGGATAAATTCCAATAGTTTATAAATAATTACTAAACAGAGTTTGCTGAGTGATACATTACTGAAAGCTTACCTAGATTTCAAGGCTAGGGTAGGCACTCTGAGTCTGGGAACTTTCCCGGTGAGATGGATCTAAGATACAAGAGCTGAAATAATTTACAGTAAGGTCGGGTTGAAAGATTACAAACATAAATCACAGTTTTACTGTTAGATGACATTTAAAATATTTGGTTGCTCGAAGTGCAGCGCTGGTTACATCTAGGATTCTAAAATGAGGTGTACATTAGATTCCTAAGTTCAAAGAATCAGAATTGGTTAGAGGTGCATGCTGCATATTCATCCTCTTAGATGTATTTGGTGTAAACTTTCTAAATGCATGATACTATATGAGTACTCCAGAGGTTCAAAGATGTCAGTTCAAATCCCAAAATCGCAGCAGGGAAATTTTAAATGTGGTTAATTAAATAAATCTAAAATAAAATCTACATGAATACAAATCAATTTGGTTCTCTAAGGCACTCAGGGAAGTAAATCTGCTGTCTTTGCCCTTTCTGACTTGCATATGACTCCGGATTCACAACAATATGGTTGACTCTTAAGTGTCCTCTGAAATGGTCAAACAAGACACTCAACTGTTTGTGAAAAATTAGCATTGATTCGGATACCTGATTTGGACAAAGCAAAGAACAAAACAAAACAAAATCTAGTTGACCAGCAAAGTTCTCCCCACTGACATCTGAATACTTCCTAAAACTGTCCTGAGCAATAGTTGCAAGCAACGTTCTGACAAAGCTGTACACTCAGAACAGCCTAAATGCATGTACTTGTGAGGGATTACATGGGAAGTTTTAAACATTAATTCTTCATAAAGTATCATGACAAGTGTCATAATACTCTCCCTCAACTGATGAATTAGTACTACTCCATTTTGGATATTTTTTGAAAGAAGTACAGGATGTACTCTGAGTGGAGGACTTCCATTCCCATAACGTAACTTGGTAGCACTAATGGTCGAGCTGGCTGAATCCTAAAAGGACATAACTTACAGAATGGAGTCATAGCAGGTGGTGAAAACCAACAGGAACCAGTAGGAAAAGCTGACTTGAACCTGTCCTTATCTTTTGCAGATATGTTTGCCCTTGAGAGAAGGGGTGACCACTGTACAATCTTTCTGAGATTGATGTTCCTTCATACTGAGCATATTCTCCAGCATTTTTGTGTGTTACTGCCACTCTTCTGAATGAGATAGATTTAAATCCAAAATAAATCTAGCAGTAAAAGACTAGATATCCAAAAGCTTTCAGCTCTCAGCCAAAAGTAGTACTGGAATTATATTCAATCATAATTTTTAGCCTCATGGCCCAGCACATCCTTATTTTCCCATAATTATCAAGTGAAGAAAACAATCAGAAGATCATCAGGTAAGTGATGTAAGCTGACATCAGCAATGCTATCAAATTATATCTAGTCATCTATATCTTTCTAATCAAGCTCAGTTTGGGTTCCACTGGGCTCAAGATCTCATCATGACCGTTGGTCCAAACATTCCAAATTCTAAAGATGAAGTGAGTGATTGTGTGTGACAATATTGGACTGAGTGTGGAATCTGATTTCTGGTAAAATGGTAGCCAGTGGGAATTGGAGGAAATGTTTTCAGTTTGATAGAGTCAGACTTCAAAACTTGTATTTGAGATAGACAGTAAAGTGAAACTATAAAAGAGGCTGAGAAAATAAACTTGACACTTCTAGCGCCTAAAGTGGGACGACTCCTGGGTGGGTCTGTCGCGGACAGCAGTGAAGCGGTGGAGGTCTCCTTTGAGGCTCGGTGCAGGGATGGTCAGAGCTGGAAAAACTGATATTCTGAACTTTTCACGGGGCGGCACGGTGCCTCAGTGGTTAGCACTGCTGTCTCACAGCATCAGGGACCTGAGTTCGATTCCAGCCTCAGGCGACTGTCTGTGTGGAGTTTGCACATTCTCCCAGTGTCTGCATGGGTTTCCTCCGGGTGCTCCGGTTTCCTTCCACAATCCAAAGATATGCAGGTCAGGTGAATTGACCGTGCTGAATTGCCCATAGGATTGGGTGCATTAGTCAAGGGTAAATAGGGGGAATGGGTCTGGGTGGGTTACTCTTCGGAGGGTCAGTGTGGACTAGTTGGGCTGAAGGGCCTGTTTCCACACTGTAGGGAATCTAATCTAACCTAATCTATTCATATCATCTATAACGCTGTAGGGAATCTAATCTAATCTATTCATATCATCTATAATAAATAATAATAAATGCTATTATTTATTACTTTTCTGTTTACTTTTCTTTTTTTTGTTTCCTAAGAATTTGATCTTACATATCTGTACCTAGGTACCTTTGTACCTAAGAAGGCACTGTAATGCACTGTAAACTTTTTACTGTACTCTTTTAAGTACATGTGACAATAAAGCTAATTCAATTCAATTCGATTTCTAAAGAAACTATGACCAAAACTGGATCGAAAATCTAAAATTCCTGGAGACTGAAACTGGTTGAAACCATAAAAGGACACAGAGCAATCGAAATTCAGGGTATAATTGCAGTTATACAGTGCAGGCAAGCTGAAGGAGGCTAGATTCGGGAGCTGAGAACACAACAATGTAGCAGCTGTTTTTGAGCCCTAAGAAAACATTGGAAGTTGAGAAAGTTTTGCAGACCTGTAACATTTTTGTGAAGACTTTGCCTGTAGCATGCGGGTTGGTTTGCACTACTGTCAGCTGAAGGTGAGGCTATCTCGGAGAAGAGGAGCTGAAACCCTTTGTGAGGAAGATAGAGTTTTTGGGAACTCCGTAACTGAATTTGGCGATATACATGCTGAGTGGACCGATAAGCAAATTTATATAATTTTTGTATTTACATCTGACAATTAATGTGTAATTTTTAAATTATAGTCCATGAAACTTACGTGTGGATCCATGCTTATCTTATATTCTAGAACCTGGAAACAACAGAAGACATCACCCGAGAAAGTATTTCGTGTTTAGTTTATTTGACTCTTCTAAACCATAAACTATTTTGTTTTAAACTGTGGCTTAATTCCTTCTGCCAATAAAAGTGATTTTGGATATCTTCCATCTTTTAAAAATAGGCTACTAGTCCTGACTGAGATCGTAACAACTCATTGGATTCATACTTTGCACAAAGAAAATTGGTTGTGGTTGTTGCAGCTCCAGGACATCATTGCAAGAGTTCTTAAGTGCAGTGTCATATGGGTAGGTGTGAGAATCATTGTCAGAGGGTGTGAAATTCACAAATTTTACCAATTATCAGGTTGCTTGTCTGGTATCCTGCACTGAGACAATAAGTATTTCTTCCGATTAAATATCAGGAAGACTAAAGTCGTTGTCTTTGATCCCTCCTTCAAACTCTTCCTCAAGCTACTAACACTATGCTCTTTCTGGCAATCATGAGGCTAAATCTATGCAACCTTTATCTGACACAGAGGCAAGATTCCGACCATATATCTGTGTCTTGATGAAGCCTGTCTTTTTTCATTTATATAAGTGGGCGGCACGGTGACCCAGTGGTTAGCACTGCTGCCTCACAGCGCCAGAGACCCGGGTTCAATTCCCGCCTCAGGCGACTGACTGTGTGGAGTTTGCACGTTCTCCCCGTGTCTGCGTGGGTTTCCTCCGGGTGCTCCGGTTTCCTCCCAAAGTCCAAAGATGTGCAGGTCAGGTGAATTGGCCATACTAAATTGCCCGTAGTGTTAGGTAAGAGGTAAATGTAGGGGTATGGGTGGGTTGTGCTTCGGCGGGTCGGTGTGGACTTGTTGGGCCGAAGAGCCTGTTTCCACACTGTAATGTAATCTAATCTAATGTAATCTAATCTAATAACATTATGACCATGCCTCTTCCTCAGTTTATCTGCTGTTGATACTCTATGCTTTTATTACTTATATACTTCACTATTTCAACATACTCTAGTCAACTATCCACATTCCATGCCAGGTCACTCATTTAGAGACTCCATGCCTTTGAAAGAGGGAATCCCTTACCTTACATCCCACACAAGCAAGCCAGGATTTTGCTGCTTGTGCTGTCCGCAGTGCAAGTCTGTACCTGCTGCTGGGTGAGGCCCTTAAGTGGTCATTAGTCACACAGTTAAGGATCTCAACTGATGGCCTATTTGAAAGGCCACTGTTATGAAGTGATGTAATTGAAATTTAAAAAAAAAAAAAATGCTGACCCATTAAATGTATCTTGAACTATTCTTTAAAAAAAAAAGCACTTCGCCAAGGAAAAGGCACAGGAAACCACAAGCTACAATGTTCCTGCTGTAAGTTCAGGGAGTTTGGCTGGAGTCTTACAGTTTGGAGAACTTTCAGAGAGAGGCCACTTTGGCTAGCTTGTGGTCAAAATAAACAATTGCAATTTTGAACTGAGAGAAAATTTGAGATCAGCCTGAGAAGCAGCTTTCTTTGTAACTTGTATTTCTTTGCAACCCCTCTCAGCAAATGTAAGCTGAAAACTTACTAGAGGTCAATTTTATCAATTGTGAAGGATCCCTGCAGAAGATTTGTTGGAATCAGTCCCACTACCTAAAGCAAAGGAAATTCAGCCAAGTACAACTGTTCTAGGAAGATCCCCCAGTGTAAGCAGTTTGAGTTTATACAGAATAGTTCTGGAATTACACCACATTTGGGACCATTCATGATTTATTCTTTTTTCATAAGTTTAAGTATTACTTGGCAAAAGTAGTTAAATTTTACACTCTTCAGAGTTTGATTTAATTTTGTTCCTTTTCGCTTTTGTTTGTGTGCATGAGTGCGTTAGTTTTTTGTGAAAAGGGTGCAAATGTATGTTTGCACAATTCAAATTGTCAATAATCTTTACATCTTTGGTTTTGGAAGTAATTTAGTTATTTTTTGGTGATTAAAGAAATCTGGCTGACTTGTTCATAAAACTGAACCTGACATAGTCCGAGACCTATATAGTTAACTTGGTCAAAAACCTGGTTAAATTTTTAATGTGATTTGACAAGTGGAGTACAGGGACTGGAAAAGGAAACAATGCACCCCTCCCACCTTGATTGTAACATATATCTGGGGACCTCTAGCCACAGTTGAACCTGTGGACAAAGATATTAACTGGAAATGGGGAAATAATTTCAACAAAGCAAAGACCAGTACAAAGTTCATATACATTAACTATTATTCTGATCAAATTTTAAAGCAAGTATGTTTTTGCAGCAGAGTGGGATAAATTTAAAACTTTGTAAGAACATTACACAGTGACGAACTGATATATGTGGCTGGACAATTGAAGATAGCTTTTTATCTAAATTCTAAGAGACAAGAGATGATAAAACCAGGGGTCTGATTATTGAGTTAGGGAGAGTAAGGAAGAAGTATAGAACTGGAAATAGATGAGGTAGCACTGGAAAAGATTCAGTTAGAATAAAGAGTCTAGATCTACTATTTCAAAGATGAAACTAGAGACGGAGAAAACAAAAAATAAAGTGCATTTCGGAGTGGAAAAGGATGGAGTAAAGGAATAGGAAGGTCATTTGAAATGAGAATAGGAAAGGCAGGAGACAGAAAGGGAGCGAGGAATTGTATTTTAATTAAAAAGGCTGGAACTAAGAAGGGAAGATTCCCTTGAATTCAGTGGATTATATAGATGATGTCAAGTCTGCCTCCACTTCGAGGCTTTTGAGGCTAAATATGGAGCTGTTTAAATTTTTACAGCAATCCCAGTTTGAGGAAAGCGAGGCAGTTTTCATTTCATTTGAAAATACAGCCACACAAATGAATGGCCATAGAAAATTGTTCATTGCTTATATAGAGCAGGGGCTGGCAAAGCTCCTGAAATTAATGTGATGTTTTCTGAGAAGGCATCTGCACAATTATGCAAAAAGCTATCTGCAGTGCTTATGAGTTGGACCCTGAGGCTTATGCAAAAATTTGAAGACCTCTGAAGCAGCTTGGGCAGACCTATCTGGTGGCTGAATGTGTAAAACACTGACCTTCAATTGTTGGATGTGGTCCTTTAAAAGTGGATGCCACAAATGAGAACCTCGGGGAGGCAATATTCTTTAAGAGTTTAAAATGCACTCTGCATTTCAAAAGAACTCTATTGGAGGACTAAAAAAAGTTCCAACTGCCAGATAAGAAAGCAAGATAACTGATGATTATATACTTGTTCGCATTGAGCCCAAGAAATTCCAGGGTTGAACATTTAAGAATCCAGAAGACTCAAGCACATATAAGCCATTATTCGTACTGGCCACAAGGATGAGGTGCAGTTTTGTAAAATGTGCCTTATGTACCAGCTGTGGGAATGCCCCAACCTGCAATAAGACCAGTACCCTTGGTTCATATTGCCTGACTTGGAGAATGTCTTAACATGCTGTTGACAGACTGTGTGAGTGCTCTGCCAAAAATGATAGGTGGGCACTAGTATTCCTCACGATTATGGATGTGGCTACCTAGTTCTAAGAGGCCATTCCTTGAAAATCATTTCTGCCATGGTACTGGTCGTAAGTAAACTCAGTTCTTCTTTTGATGTGGCTTACCAGCTGAGATTCTACCAATTTTATATCTAAAATTTCGATACAAAAGTATAAGCATTCTGGGTATAACATAGCTAAAGTCCTCAGTCTACCAGCCATAGACCAAAAAAGGCTTTAAGATAGTGCCATCAAAGCCTCAAGATGATAACCAGGACATATTGCCTTGAACATCCTCATGACTGGGTAAATGAGCTAGGATTTCTCTTGTTTGCCACCCAGAATTCACCCAATTAGTCCACTGGCTTTAGTCTCTTGGGTAATAAGTATTGGACGCTTATAGAGTAAGTTTTCAAAATATTCTTTAATTTATGGACACGAGATAAGAAGAAGTCCTCTGAGACTAATCATCGAAAGGTTCTTGGAGCAAAATGGCGAATCTTCTTTATTAGATTATGTATTAATGTTCTGGAAACACCTCATGGCAACCAATAATGTGGCCCATGAGCACTTTAAAATTTCACAAACAGGCATGAGAAAATGGGCAAACAGATTACGTTAGTATTGCTAACTTTCCAAGGTGAGCTGCTAAAAGTCTGGTTTAGTGGTCCTTAAAGAATAACCAAGATTGATGAGGTGAATGATTTGATTGATACCGTGGACAGCAAGAAAAAGTGCTGGCTGTGTCACATCAACATGTCGAAATTACATCACTGCTGGGAAGAGCATAAACAAGCACAGATTTGTCAGCTAGTAAGCACAATAGAGGATGAAAGGCATAGTGAGGATGAAATGGATGGTGAGGATGAAGCAGAGAGGCCTGGACAACTCCCAAATTGAACACCCCACTGTTATATAGGCTAACACTAAACTATTAGGGAGATTTGTCGATATTTATACACAGAACAAGATGACGCAACAAGGAAATTCATAGGATTTAAAGAAATCTGTGGGGACAAACCAGAGTGCATATTCTTAGCCATACATGCTGTGGATGAAGGAATGATCTCTCCCTTATCCCTTATGTCCTGAGTAACAGGCCCAGGTGAAAGCAAAAACCCAACATATTTTGGAAAACCACCTGATTGAACCCACTCAACCCAGTCAAAACAGCTGGAGCTCCCAAGCTAACTATTGCCCAATGCTGATGGTTTAATCCGATTCTGCATAGACTACAGAAGGTTAATGCAGTAAACAGGGCAGATTCCTGTCCAATTCTCTACCTGGAATGCTGTACTGATAGGGATGAAAGTGCCAATTTTATAACTAAAATGAATCTGTTAAAGCAATACTGACAAGTTCCCTGAACACCTTGGGCTACAGAATTATTGACTTTCGTAACAATACATAGCCTTTTTGAATGCCAGGTTATGACATTTCGACTAAAAATGCGCTGGCCACTTTTGAGAGGCGAATGAATAGCTGTTGCTCCTTACTCTGTAGTAAATATTGATGACATGCTGGAATACAGTGACACTTTGAGGAAATACTTGGAACAGCTGGAAGTCTTTTTGAAAGATTACAGTAAGCTGATTTAGTGAAAACTTCAAGATCATATTTAATGAAAAGTTGATTTTGGGTAATAAGTATTTGTCGGGGCTTGATCACCATCGAGTGTTCGTGGAGAAAGTTTTCAAAATATTTTTTAATTGGTTACCTATGGGGCCTTTACGTTGATTTACTTTCTTGGGAGGTGAGGTAGGGAGGGAAAGAAGGTGAAGGGGGATATAGGAAGAAAGTCATTTAGAGTAGGTTTGTGTATACGAGTCAAAAGGTGATTTTCTGTCCTTGGTACATAACACAATGCAACAGGACACAAGACAAGGCTGGCAACTTGGCCCATGTCCCATTCTATATGCCACCTGATATTTCTATCTGAAATTGTGAAGTGGGCCCTCAGTTTGGAGGTTTGTCATTCATATAATTCTTGTTTACAGTGACTGCATTATGCATGCTCACTGTCTCCTTTCGCACCCAAACCAAGCAATTCAAATATTCATTTCTTATATATTCAGGCTTCCAGTTTCTGTATTCCTCAAAATGAAAGAGAAAAATTCACATAATTACCAAGCAACTCCAAATTACATATGCTTCATTCGGTAATAGCCCTCAGTAACTGCTACAAATACTCTTCACAGAAAATTTAGTGCAACTCAATTTCTTTCTAAAAACCTTTGAAACTTGTCAGTTAGTACACCCAGGGGACTGTGGATTTAATTGCCTCATTTATCACCCTATCTTCATTAACTGAAAAGCCTTTGATTTTGCTGAGTTAAATGCATTTGGAATAGTGCTTATGTCAGGAAACATTAACCATAGAATACCTGAAAAGAAATTCACTTTTGAAAATAAGCTCTAGAATTGGTACTGAAAAATGATCACTTTTTTTGGGCTTTAAGAAAATATTGGTACTTCTACACTGAGACACTGATTTGGCCTTACCGTGCAGTGACAACAGGTGACCTCTTCCCTATTTCTAGAGAGGCTGTTGACGGCTCGTCCCCGAGTGAGTGAGTATCCTTAGACAATTGCTGCAGCCTGGAGCTCAGCTCACTTATTACAGTGGGTTTGCTGCCCTCGACCATCTGAATTGGTCTGGGCTCAACGGCATCCCCCCACAACTTGGACTTTCTCTGTATGAGGTAGCGAGACCGTCCTACGCCGGGGGGCAGCGCGGACGGCTGGTGTTGGGCAACAAGCTCACTGTCTGAGGTCTGCTTCAAGAGAGGGTCCCTGAATGTGACTGGCCCTTTGTTGAGTTGGGACTTTAGCTTTGGCTTTGGAGGCACTGGAGGCTTCTCGAGTATGAAGGTCTGTCCATCAGCAAATGATGTATAAGTGTCCAAGGGCTCTCCGCTTTCCGACGACAATGTGGACATGCTGGAGACAGTTGAAATCGTGCTCGTGGTTTCTAGGTGATGATCACTACTGCTTCTTGTGTCTATTTCTTCTACACCCGAGTCCACACTTGCTTCTGACGGTGGGGCATCTGAAGGCTTCCCTGAGGGTGAAATGCCAGTAGGTGCTGCACTTGGAGGTCTACTGGGATGGCTGGCAGTTTTTTCAGCCTCGGCTTGGATGAAGATGCCATTAGCGAATTCATCAGGAGGTGGCACAAGCCCAATCTTTGCAAGTTCTTCCCTTGTTTCTTCATCGCTTGAGGACAGAATTGGAGGGAGGGAAATGGTGAATGGCTCCACATCTTCATCAGAGCTTCCTTGAGTTTGGGGTTTTCCAGGTGCTTCAGTAGGCAGAGGCTCAGAAACAGTACTGGGTGTTGGAGACGTTTGTGTTTCGATAGGGGACAATTGAGGCTGTGGTGATGATGGCTTCAAGGCAGTTGTTGGAGTTTCTTGAAGTTCTGATTCTTGCCCATTACTTGTTGCATGGACCATCAGCAGGCCAGCTGTTTTTTGTTGAGATGTATCTACTATGTTGATAAGCATACTTTTTCTCTCTTCAACTTTCTTCTCTTCTCGCTCTGCCTTTTCTGTCTGCACTGGTCTAGTTTCTACATCTTTCCTCATGGTGGTAGGAGTTCCCCATTGGTGTTTTGCAGTTACTGGTGCACCAGATGTTGGACTGTAACCTGCTTTGTCCTCTGGAGAGAATGGAGGTGATGTGAGACCCTCAACCTCTGTTTGCTTTGTCTCTTTACTGTGAGGGACATTTCTCTCCTGAGCTTTCACAGTTTCATTGCTTCCAGTCATCCGCTGATGCTGTGTTTCGGCGACGAGTGCCCGTTGCCTTGCGGCCAGCGCAAGTGCCAATGGTGAGTTGGGATCCAGCGGCTTCCCTGTGAGGGGATGTATAAAAGTTACAGGTGTGCTTGCTGGTGGTCTTGAGGAGGGGACAGGTGAAGGGACTGGTGACCGGAGAGACCTGTCACTGCTACTTAGTAGTCTCTCGTCAACTGACCTGGATTGTTGCAAAGCTGGGATGTTGGGTGCTGTGTCACTTTCGATGGCACCTACAGAAAGGAAGACTGTTGATTTCCTCTTCTCTTCCAACCTTTTTTCTCGGTCCCGTACTGCTCCTGCAATTGCAGCAGAGAAAGGGCTGGCCAAATCTTGCCCATCCTCCTGTGCTTTGCTGATTCCCTGCCTCTGCTGCTGCTCGTGCTCTTTTCCAGAGTGTTGCGCTATCCTCCTGGCTAATAACTCCTTGCCAGCTGCAGATGAAACAGCGGCTGATGCTCTCTCTATTGCATCTTCAACCTGAAACTGCTTAACCAGAGGACTTTTCTTACGAAGTGGTTTTGTTGGTGCGAAAAGGCCCACATTAAACTGGCCCACATTTGCATATGGGTTATCAACCATCTTTGCCTTCCGTTTGCTTTTCTCTTGAGAGGTTGATGATGGGCTGGGCCAGGGTATGTCCGTTGGCTCTACAGGATAGTAGGATGAATCCTGCAGGATGATCATTGACCTAGCCCTTTTCTGCCTTTCTACCGGAGGCACAGAAGTTCGACTTGGCTCATAGACCTCTGCTGTTGTCACTGCCTGCTGTGCCCCATGAATTTTCGCTTCGGTGTTGGGCTTAAAGCTGGAACGCACATTGTCATAAGTTCGTCCTGGGGGTGGGGGTGGGGAGAAAGGAGGGGGAGGGCCTGTATCTAAAAGGTATGAGGAAGGAGGTGGGGGAGGGGCGATCTGAGGAGGTGGAGGTATACCCAGTCCTTCCCGAAGTGTGTCTTGCATGGATGTACTACGTGAAAACCTTCCCTCCATGGCTGAGACTGACAGCTTATCATCCTCAGAGGCTCCTGCAATACATAACAAAAGCACCTCATAATTTACAAGTACCTGATTGGCTCTCTCAGCAAAACCTTTGGCAGGCACTGAACTACTTACTACAGTGAACAACATGGCTGTGTACAGAAATCAAGAAACCATATTTGTGCAAAACAAGATCCCACAACCAATGACGATAGCATGTCCTTAATCTTTAATCTTTGATCTTTGGTAATCCAAGTGGCCAAGATAACTTATTGCTCTTCTTCCACTTATGCTCTGGGGCATTCGGTACTCAACTGAATCACAGCAAGTGAGAGATAAAGATGGGCACTTACAACAGGGAGAAAGTGAGGACTGTAGATGCTAGAGATCAGAGTAGAGAGTGTAGTGCTGGAAAAGCACAGCAGGTCAGGCAGCATCCGAGGAGCAGAACAATTGACGTTTCGGGGATAAGCCCTTCATCAGGATTGCTGATGAAGGGCTTATGCCCGAAACGTCAATTCACTTGTTCCTTGGATGTTGCCTGACCTCCTGTGCTTTTCCAGCACTACACTCTTGACTCTAGGCACTTACAACAGCGTAGCATTCCCTGCTGTAGGGTGTCAGCCTGGATTCTGTGCTCAAGTCCTGGAGTGAGGCTTGTAACACACTACTTCCCAACCTCTCTAATTCTCATCTGTTTGGTTGATGTTTTTTGGATTTAATCCCTGCTGAAATGATAAAATTGTCGCTTGCTGGGAAATCAATTTGTAATTGACAAGCTTTGATGAAGTGCTTTCTCTCCGATGCAGTGTTACCATCCTAGGTTTCTGACTTATCACAGATGTTAGGGACATGTTATGATTCCTCAGTTCTGTCACTGAATGATTTCTAATTAAAGGGCCCCAATGTGGGTTACAATGGCTCATCAACAGTACTCTCTCTAAGCTGCCACTGAAGGTCTACACATGCTGATTGGCTTGAGAACTTCAGGAGATTAAGGTTGTCACTGCCTCTATCTCTGCATCTTTCTATTTCTACTGCCCTCTCTAACTTAGTGTACCTCTGTCTGCATATCTTTTTTGCGTCTTTATAGCTGTAACTAGTTCTAGCACACTGTGCATCTGTTTTGTCTGTCTTTCTATCTAACACCGTAAATCATAATTGTTTTTTTTCTATTTGTATTTAGCCATCTATTTTTCAATAGTAACCTGATGTTTATTTAGTTAACAAAATCACACAACACCGGGTTATAGTCCAACAGGTTTATTTGGAAGCACTAGTTTTCAGAGTGCCGCTCCTTCATCAGGTGGTTGTGGAGAATAAGATCGTAAGACATGGAATTTATAGCAAAAGTTTACACTGTGATGTAACTGAAATTATATATTGAAAAAGACCTGGATTGTTTGTTAAGTCTCTCATCTTTTACAATTCCAGAATTTTCTTAAAGTTACATTCTCAGGTAATCCTGCAAGTACAAATTCACCCCATAAACTTATATGCGTGTGTGTGCAAGTTTGTGGGGTGAATTTGTACTTGCAGAATTAATTTTATTTTACTCAAAAACTACATGAATCCATGTAAGATTCTGTAAATTTCTTTTTTAGATTAGAATCACTCTGAACATTGGGGCACAGACAGCCTCACACAGGGAAGCTCACACCTTCAATGTATTATCTGGGCCAACATGGCACCTATTGTTAAAGTTCACTTGAGGATGTAACTTTAAGGAAATTCTGGAATTTACATATGAAAGAAATGAAACTAACATCCCATTGTAAAAGATCAGAGACTTAACAAACAAACCAGATCTTTTTCAATATATAATTTCAGTTACATCACACTGTAAACTTTTGCTATAAATTCTGTCTTACGATCTTATACTCCACAACTACCTGATGAAGGAGCAGTGCTCTGAAAGCTAGTGCTTTCAAATAAATTTGTTGGACTATAACCTGGTGTTGTGTGATTTTAACTTCGTACACCCCAGTCCAACACTGGCACCTCCAAATAATGTTTATTTAGTTCCTTCTTACAGGAGCTAATTGACACTGCAACAGTCTTGCTAATTGAAGTCTGCTCCAGTCTGTTCCCAAGTTCTGTCTGAAGTTAATTTATTTCATACTCCTTTACTTATATAGGTGACGGAACCTTAGTTTTGGCAGCTGACCTTCTGTCTCTGAACCAAAAGATGAAGGGTTTGAGCAGTATTTGAACAACCTGAGCAAATGGCAATTAGAACCTGGGCTTGAAATGCTGGTTGACATCCCAAAGGGATTTCACATCTGGTAAGTGCCTCCAGCTAAGATGGTGTCGTGTTCTAAATCAGGTTTAAAATATGCTCCAGACTGCCATGGTGAATGGAAATCAGTGTGCTGGCTCTGAATGCTGACATTCAGCAGGGGTATTCGTATTCAAAGGGTGTAAGGGCCCCTCTTTCATTATCATAAAGGTGTTTTGGGCTGTTTGGTCTGGGTTGAGTCTGAGATAAAAACTGTGAGCAAGGCAACAGGAAGCCACCTCAGCTCCTCATTCCTCGGAAGTGGCTCAAGAATTTGTTGTGCGAGAGTAAAGTGAGGACCGTGCCTAGGCAGGGCAAAATGTCGGGAGGATGACATTGTGCTTGCTTGAAATTCAGAATGTTCTGTGGATTGGTCAGCCATTTAGGCAAGTAAGATAGCAAGTGACCAGGCTTTAAATTCTTGCCGCAGTCTACTCACATATTATATGATGCCAGTGTAAGGCTGAATGAGTAGATTTCCTGAAGGAAGAACCAGCCCAAGCACCTCTTCTCAGCCATGACTGAGTGAGAGTCTTAGGGAAATCTATGTCTTGATGTTGAACCAGGACACAGTCAGCTGTAAAAGCTTACATTGAGGACAGGCAGACCCTTTTGGTACAAATGGGTTGCCAGGGTCTGGGAATCTTCTCCACAGGAGGGGAGATCAAACTGAATGAGAAATAAATAAATGTCAAGGGACAACGTTATACATCATGGTGAACAAAAGTGAATATAATTTCAGCGTAGATGATATATAAGGAACAGAACAAAATAGTAGTGAGATTAGTTTTAACAATACCGTCAAATTACCTGCTCCATTTTCCTCTCTTTTCCACTGTTACTTGGTAAATCATGGAACAATCCAGGCAACAAGTGTGAGTTGGTTATTCGACTGAGGAATTATCTCTGCAGAGCACCCATCTGGATAGGTGTTCCTTTTAGAAGTGGAGGAGCTAACCCTGTCTCTTTTTTTTAAAATGCACAACTGTAGGACTTCTCCTGTTTGCTATTGAAGGAGATGATATAATTCCATGTAGGCAAAGAATTGATTCTTAGGATCTTAATGTCCTAGGTTGTCCATTTTCATATTAGAGCAGCAACTTTACCATTGAACTACTGGGGAGAATAGTTCAATTGGTAGCTCCAGCCCTTCATGTTGATGTGGTAAACATACCTATAGATTTTGTTCTTGACATTCCTCGATGCATTGAGATGTGTGGTTTCTCTGATACAGATGGTGCCGTTGACTTTGAGGGCATGCCTTGACGCTCAAATAGTGACTGAAAGTAAAGGAAATAAACAAGTAGTCGTGGGAGAAGAGTAGTGAACATTGGAATTAATTATATATGAAACTCAATGAGAGGCTGAGATGCAGTAACAACTTTGATTTTCATGGTTTCTTTAAAGCGGTAAAATATCACAAAAGCATAAGTGCGATGGAATACTCCCCACTTGCCTGGATGAGTGCAGTCCCAACAACACTCAAGAAGCTTGACACCATCTACCACAAAGCAGCCCACTTGATTACATCACATCCACAAGCATCCACTCCCTCCACCTCTGACGCTCAGTAGCAGCAGGGTGTACACTGCAGAAATTCACCAGAGATCCTCTGACAGCATCTTCCAAACCCACGACTACTTCCATCTTGAAGAACAAGGGCAGAGATACATGGGAACTCTACCATCTTCAAGTTCTCTTCCAAGCCATTCACCATCCTGACTTGGAAATGTATTGCCTTTTCTTCACTGTCACTGGGTTAGAATTTTGGAATTCCCTCTGTTATGGCATTGTGGGTCAACCCACAGTGGACTGCAGTGGTCAAGAAGACAGTTCACCACTACCTTCTCAAGGGCAACTAGGGACGGGCAATAAATGCTGGCCAACCAGCAATGCCCACGCCCCGCAAATGGATAAACAAAAAAAAGTAGACAAAAAATTACACTGAACCCAAAAGCAGTGAAGAATGTGGAATAAAATAAATCAAGATGTCATAAAAAGTGAACTAATTCACTCATGTTCTTTGGGGAAGGAACCGTGCCAGCCTTAACCCATACGACCTAAATTGGACTCCAGTCCTGCACTAATTTGTTTCAGTCTTAACTGATCTTGGAAGCAGCCTTTCAATGTACCTAGCTGTATGAATCCACTGCAAAGAACACATCTAGAATGATTTTTTTAAAAAGTTGATTTGAGCTAGCTCACCTGAGCTAATTAACTTTGCTTTGCAGAGTGACTACTGAGTCAGAAAGTCAAGGGTTCAATTCCCACTCCAGAACACTTGAGTTCAAATTTGAGTTGAATACTTTCAGTGTAGTACTGAGGGAGTGTTGCAAGGATGTGCCGTCTTTTGTTGTTAAATGGTTCGATTGTTGTTAAATTGAGACTCAATCTGTTTCCAAAAATGCTATTCAAAGCAGACCTCCAATGTCCTGTACAACATTTATATCCCATCCAACATTGCTTAAAAAAAAATCAAATCACGCTGGATTATCGAAGGCTTATCTCTAGCGCTTCTAATTTATGGAAGAATAAGCTCTGCATTAAACAAAGAACAAAGAACCTTACAGCATAGGAACTTCGGCCCTCTAAGCCTGCGCTGATCCAGATCTTCTATCTAAACCTGCCACCTATTTTCTAAAGATCTGTATCCCTCTGCTCCCTGCCCATTCCTGTTTCTGTTTAGATACATCTTAAATGACTCTATTGTTCCTGCCCCTACCTCCTTCCTGGCAACGCACTTCAGGCACCCACCACCCTCTGCATAAAGAACTTTCTACATATATCTCCCCTAAACTTTTCCCCTCTCACTTTGAACTTGTGACCCCTAGTAATTGAGTCCTCCCACTCTGGGGAAAAAAGTTTCTTGCTATCCACCCTGTCTACACCTCAGTCAGGTCCCCTCTCAACCTCCTTCTTTCCAATGAAAATAATCCTAATCTACTCAACCTCTTCTCATAGCTAACACGCTCAATACCCGGCAACATCCTGTTTAACCTCCTCTGCATTCTCTCCAACGCATCCACATCATTTTGGTAAAATGGCGACCAGAACTATATGCAGTATTCCAAATGTGGCCAAACCAAAGTCCTGTACAACTGTAACATGACCTGCTAACTTTTGTACTCAATACCCTATCTGATGAAGGAAAGCATGCCATATATCTTCTTGACCACACTACTGACCTGGAGAAAGTGAGGACTGCAGATGCTGGAGATCAGAGCTGAAAATGTGTTGCTGGAAAAGCGCAGCAGGTCAGGCAGCATCCAAGGAACAGGAGAATCGACGTTTCGGGCATAAGCCCTTCTTCAGGAATTTTCAGGATTCCTGAAGAAGGGCTTATGCCCGAAACGTCGATTCTCCTGTTCCTTGGATGCTGCCTGACCTGCTGCGCTTTTCCAGCAACACATTTTCAGCACACTACTGACCTGCATTGCCACCTTCAGGGAACAATGGACCTGAACACCCAGGTTTGTACATCAATTCTCCCCAGGACTTTTCCACTTACTGTATAGTTCGCTCTGGAATTGCATCTTCCAAAATGCATCACCTCGCATTTGTCCGGATTGAACTCCATCTGCCATTTCTCTGCCTAACTCTCCAATCTATCTATATTCTGCTGTATTCTCTGGCAGGTCCCTTCACTATCTGCTACTCCACCAATCGTATTGTCATCTGCAAGCTTGCTTATAAGGCAACCTACACCTTCCTCCAAATCATTTATATATATCATAAACAACAATGGCCCCAGCATGGATCCCTGTGGAACACCACTGGTCACAGGTCTGCATTTTGAGAAGCTCCCTGTCTCCTGTTGCCCAACCAGTTCTCTATCCATCTAGCTAGAACGCCCTGGGCCCCCATGCAACTTCACCTTCATCAGCCTACCATGGGGAACCTTACCAAATGCCTTACTAAAGTCCATGTATATGACATCTACATCCGTTCCATCATCAATCAACTTTGTCACCACTTCAAAGAATTCTATTAGGTTTGTAAGAAATGACCTTCCCTGCACAAAGCCATGCTGCCTATCACTGATAAGTCCATTCCCTTCCAAATGGGTATATATCCTATCCCTTAATATCTTCTCCAGTAGCTTCTCTACCACTGACGTGGATTATGAGATCTGGAAAATTGAAGATTTTGGACCATTCTGAGGTTGCAAAAGATTTACCACGTGACATTTTAGAGTGCAAAAGGTCAAAAGACCTGGGGATTGTCTGCTGTTTATAAAGCTCAAATGACTTTGGGAGAAAAGCTGGTGAAAGAGAGAGAGAAGGCTTTCATGGCTTATAATTGCTAGACAAAGACTGTGTTTTGGAAGGGGCATAGTGTGGAAGGTTGATTAGCAACAACCTCTGGACTTGTGGTTCCTGTTTTTCTGCATTCTTTTTCTTCTTTCTCCTGTGTTTTCTGCTGTGGGCAGTTGGAATAAATTAGAAAGAGGGAAAGCACTCCCTTTTTCCCCTGAGTAACAACAGAACTCTGAAAGACCAGTTGACTAAATATCTGCTCATAGACACTAAAAACCAAAAGATTCATTCACTTCTGAGACCTATGTTGAAATTACTTGAACTGAGGGTCTTCCATTACTCTGCAGTCAAAAGCAACATGATCTTGTCACCAGGAAACAGTAGGAGCTGTGATAAAGTCACCTCATTTCACTTTCTTAATTTGGACCCATGATCAGCAGGGTTTTTCTCTAAGTTTCCACTCAAAATTACACTGCAGAACTGTATTAATTTATCCTGTCTGCGTATGAATACAAGTGTTTTTGAGGTTAAGAGGGTATAAGTTAGTCTTGCATAGTATTTTATTTATTAACTTGCTTTACGCCTGTTTAAAGAATAGGTTTGTTCTGAGTAGACAAAGAAGTGTTGAGTTATTGAAGAAACTGGTTGAAATTCTCTTTTATTCTATATAACAATAATAAAGAGAAACAAGTGAACCACTTTTGACATGGTTCCCCATTGGAGACCGATTAGCAAGGAGAAAGTGAGGACTGCAGATGCTGGAGATCAGAGCTGAAAAATGTGTTGCTGGAAAAGCGCAGCAGGTCAGGCAGCATCCAAGGAGCAGGAGAATCGACATTTCGGGCATTCCTGAAGAAGGGATTATGCCCGAAACGTCGATTCTCCTGCTCCTTGGATGCTGCCTGACCTGCTGCGCTTTTCCAGCAACACATTTTTCAGAGACTGATTAGCAAGGTTAGATCTCACGGAATACAGGGAGAACTAGCCATTTGGATACAGAACTGGCTCAAAGGCAGAAGACAGAGGGTGGTCGAAGGTTGTTTTTCAGATTGGAGGCCTGTGACCAGTGGAATGCCACAAGGATCGGTGCTGGGTCCTTTACTTTTTGTCTTTTGCATAAATGATTTGGATGTAAGCATAAGAAGCATAAGAGGTATAGTTTGCTGATGACACCAAAATTAGAGGTGTAGTGAACAGCAAAGAGGGTTACCTCAGATTACAACAGGATCTTGATCAGATGGGCCAATGGGCTGAGAAATGGCAGATGGAGTTTAATTCAGATTAATGCGAGGTGCTGCATTTTGGGAAAGCAAATCTTAGCAGGATGTATACACTTAATGGTAAGGTCCGAGGGAGTGTTGCTGAACAAAGAGACCTTGGAGTGCAGGTTCATAGCTCCTTGAAAGTGGAGTCACAGGTAGATAGGATAGTGAAG
>NC_057732.1:36666322-36711394 GCF_004010195.1 Chiloscyllium plagiosum | reverse complement strand
TCTTTTCCCTGGGGTTGGGGAGCCCAGAACTAGAGGGCATAGGTTTAGGGTGAGAGGGGAAAGATATAAAAGAGACCTAAGGGGCAACTTTTTCGCACAGAGGGGGGTACGTGTATGGAATGAGCCACCAGAGGATGTGGTGGAGGCTGGTACAATTGCAACATTTAAGAGGCATTTGGGTGGGTATATGAATAGGAAGGGTTTGGAGGGATATGGGCCGGGTGATGGCAGGTGGGACTAGATTAGGTTGGGATATCTGGTCGGTATGGATGGGTTGGACTGAAAGGTCTGTTTCCATGCTGTACATCTCTATGACTCTATGACTTTGCTCATTAAATAAAACATTTACACTTTGTTATAGCTTATGGAGTAGTGAAGCATGATTTACAGTGCACTGCTCCTATCAGAGTCTTCACATTTGTAGACCCTTATCTGACAAGTCTTCCAATCCCCTGCCACTTTAATGTACCATCTTACTCTAATGTTTACATTTATATAACAGCTCTGTTACAATGTTCCAGTGAAGCTCAATGCAAGTTTAAGGAATAGAACCTAATTTTCCATTGGGGTGCTTTACGGTCTCTGAACTCAGCATTAATTTCAACAACTTCAGAACATGAATCCTGTCCTCCAAGTCTTTTCCCTGGGATTGGCCACTTCCCTAGCTCACCCCACCTCCCCTAGTCACTTTCCTAGGCTTGATTGTTTTACTTTTGTTTTCAGCACAATGACCTATATACTGCCATTAACACTTAAACTGGTTGTATCCCATTTCTCGACAACCAGTATCACTTACTTTTTCTTTTGCTTTGTTATATCTGACTTCCTGTTCTTAATTGATTGCTCTTAATGGGATCTTACTATGTATAAATAGGTTGGCAGATGTTTCAAATGTGACTGTACTTCAAAAGTATTTCAAGTGTAAAAAAGCACTTTTGATCTCCCGAGGTCATAAAAAATTCTTTAAAAGATGCTATATCTTTAATTGTTTCCGATAAACAACTGACCATAATAGTGATTAACAAACTTCTTCCATTCATGAAGCCAAAAATAATGTGGCTAAACTTTATTCAAACACCTTATAGTCTGGTTTCCTAGAGAAGCCCATTAAAAGTTTTCTTTTAAAATATCCGAGTTAATTTGCCCTCCCTCTCCCCTACCACCGTTTCCTGCTGTTCTGGTTCTTACTGGGAGTTGGGCAATGATGTCTTTGCTGCGTATGGATCTGAAAAGGTTAATACTGGGCAGTGACAGAAGCACTACCAATTCTGGTGATGCCATTTGAATTTCTGGGCATTACAGATTGGGATCTTGAAAAAGAGTAAGACACTTAACATCTGGTCCTTCTCACAGTCTTCATAACAATGCTTATCAGATCAATGTAAATCCAGTCACCACCATGCAACAGCCCACATCTTGATATCTACAAAATACTTTTCTGGTGAGAAGAGTTGTTTTCCTCTATAACATTAAATGAAGCAGGTCCATGGATTTTTTAAACATTTGAAAAGGGTGGTTGTAGAATCTATTTTCATGAGCAGCAGCACATACAGCATAATAACCTCCGCACCCATATAACAGTGAGCAGTGGTCTGGATTTGATTTGACTGCTTGTATTACATGGTGAGTAGCCATGTGAGACCTTCACACTCAGCTTTTTGTCACTTGCTTATATAGCACAGTTAGCACTAGGGGACAGTGCAAGATTTAAGAACACCACAGATGAAATCCTCACAACTATCCTCAAAGAAGAATATTCCAATGAATAGCAAAAGCATTTTAGACCTGTAAGAGACATGCCGCAACAGGATAGTTATCAACCCTCTGGAGAAGGAGCATTATTAACTCCAAAGAAGGCATGGGTTGCATGCAGAAATGGTGGTCTGTGAGAGTGGTTCCAGGTTGGTGTTCTGTGGTGAGTGAACACACATCAGGGTCTTGGTAAGAAAAGGTTATAATCCTTTGTGAGCCGAAGGAAACTTTAAAATAGTTTGTAATCCAAGTTGGGAAAATGGAAAGTTAAAAATTGGAACTGATCAATGTCACTACCATAATGACCAGATGCCATGTGGCATGGCTACATAAGTGAAAAAAAAGGGCCAAGAAAGAAATATTACTCCAAGATTACAGACTCTGGGGACATCACAAAACCAGTAATTAAAATGATAATGTTGGGTAGACTAAAAGCCCAGGCAGATCTGGTTTAATGGGGAAGAATCTTGGGAGAATTTATTCAGTCTACTAGAAACGTAAGAAATCTTTTATAAAAGACATCACAAAGATGGGAATGCCCCATTTTAGCTGTGAGTCGGCAAGAACCCTCCATTTTAGCTGCAAAACCACCACCAGGTGGAAGGAGCAGAAGAATGGCTATTCCTGCAAAATAAAAGTATTCTAAGCAAGCAAAAGATAAAATCATATTAGGAAGATTTGGCATCAAAAATAATAGTGCCAAGAAGGCTTAAATTGAGAAATGGAGTCAAATAAATTGCAAAATTGGACATCTTGGAAAAAAACAATTTCTGAAATACTGAATAGCTTCCAAATTAGAAACTAAGTCAGAAGCTGACCAAATATATATACTTCTATATACAACTGAGTGTATAGCTGATGATGTCATAGATTGGTCTGGGGTCAGAGAAGCAAAATATACTTTTGAAGAAACACTGAAAACCTGTGATAATTCAATGTCAGAATTAATAAAATACTTGAAATAACAAGATTTATACTAGATTAGATTTAATTGTCATGTGTACCCGAGGTTAACAGTACTGGAGTATAGTGAAAAGTGTACAGTTTTGGCAGTTTCTGGCACCATCCCAGAATACAACAGCCAGAATTAAAAACAAGAGCAGAAACCAAAGAAACAGAAACAAAAGAAAATATAGTATCCAGATCGCCCTCACCACTGCTGCCACTGTCATGCGTGCTGATCCAGGCTCACCAATGCTGCCTATGTTGGATTCACCAATGCTGTGGTGCTGCCACCACTGCAACTCTGCTTTGCTGCAGCCGATGCCACCACCTCCAGTTCTTTGCCTTGCTGCTTGCTGCCTTTGTCAGACCTACCAACATCAAAAGTGCCATCACTCACTGTTGGGCCCACCTCACTGATGCCGCCGCTATTATGGAATTAATTCAAATATCACAGTCCACAACCTTCCTGAATAAATGCAAGAGTGCAACCCTTTGAACCAGCGCTGACATCAGAGTTACTGCCAATGCCTCAAGTCCTATGCTGGACCCACTAATGTTTAACAAGGGAGTTCAATATCCAGAGGAATCCATAGATATTTCATTAATTATCTCTACTGAAAAATAGAGAAATACGACTATGGTGACTACAAGTCAAAAGTCAGAGACAGAGTTGTTACAATTGCTGATGAGTATTTGTCAATTTTATCACAGTGCAAAGAAAACCTAATTCTAAAGGAAACCATTCAGATAGTAATTGAGGCAGAAGGCCAGAAGCAACACTGATCAATCCTAAGAGGGGAAGATCAGTCTATGCACAGGAGATCAGAAAAATCCATTTAATGATTAAGTTACAAAACTACAAATGGCATATGTATAAAATCAGTACAATGGGTAGTGAATAGGACAGTACTAGACATTAAAAGGTTCTCGATTAGAGTGGTCCTGGAAAAGCACAGCAGGTCAGGCAGCATCTGAGAAGTAGGAAAATTGACGTTTCGGGCAAAAGCCTCTCATCCAAAACTCCCCACTCCAACCTCTCACCCAAAACCAAAGGCCTCATCTTTATTCCCCTCCACCCACGCATCAATGAATTTAATACACGCCGTGATGTCGAACACTTCTTCTGCCGCCTCCGTCTCCGAGCTTACTTTTACAATCAGGACTCCTGCCCACCTTCCGAGGATCCTTTGCCCACCTCCAGCACACTCCATCCACCTGGACACCCCGTGCTGGCCTATTACTCGCCCTTGATCTCTTAATTTCCAACTGCCGCCGAGTCATTAACCGCCTCAACCTGTCTACCTCCCTCCCCCACTCCAATCTCTTACCCATTAAAAGGTTCTCGACAATAGTGTGGAGTGAAGAAACCTCTGAAGCAAAGATAATGTTCAGCTATTAAAATTGAATGCTTTATCTGTCATAGAACAGGTCACTTTCATACAGTATGCAGAAGGGGATACATTTTCAACGTTGCTGAATTATCACATGAAATACTGCCTACAGCCAACAACAATGCATCTATATGGTCCAAGAGGCACAGCACTTCAGATTAAAGTTGCATTAAAAGAAACTATCAAATATAGAGATGCCAAGTAGTAGAAAACCTATATGTACTTCGCAATCAAGAATTCCCACTCGAGTAGGAAGACAGATCATGACCTTAATCTTATTAAAAAGATAGATAAGATTAAACAGCAAAGGAGCTTCTTTGAACACCAATACTTTATAAATTATTTGAAGGGTTAGGAAACATGAATATTGAATGCAGCAGTAAAGTGAAGAAAGATGCCAAATGCTCTGTCTCGATATACCCTGGAAGTTTCTGCATCCCAAAATGAAACAAATTGAAAAGCAATTTGCAGAAATGACAAAAATCTTATCCCCTAGGACAGAAAAAAATGAGTAGCGCTTGGTCATGATTGCTGTACTGACAGTACTACAGACTGTACACAGTTCAGCAAGGCAGTGGCAAAAGAAACTGGCGCTGTGTCGTTACTTAGAGTGGTTAGCAAACCTATCTGAAAGCGGATTTTTCACATAACTTTATGCAAATACTGGATTCCAGTAGGTGCCATTAGACAAGCAATCAAAGTTGTTTGTTAAGTTTATAACCTATTTTAGGAGATAATGTTTAAGATTACCTTGGCCCCAAAGACCTTTTTTAATAGACGATGGCCAATATTTCACAAAGATGATGCAGACCGATTTATGTATATTTTAAGTAAAATATGTTAAATTTAGATGTTTGGATTTTGAAATAGTGACATATTGATTTTTATGTGTTTCAAAAGGAATTAAAAATTAACTTCTAAGTACTTCTGTAGCTTGGGTAATGTATTATTCTTGGGCAGTTCCAAAGAGATTCTTGGATGAAGATGCATGTATAAAGAAGTGCTCCTGAGAAGAGAAGATAGTAAAGCTAGATGATCAGACAGTAGCATTGTTAATGATAGTTACAGATAGTAAGTGTTCTAGAAAATTTGTTAGCCTTTTTCAAGAGTTTTCACCTGCATTTAAATGTATTCAGCTTAAAGTAACCTCGTCAGACTTTTATTTAAACACCCTACACAGTAAATGTTTAAATAAAAGTCTGAGGAGATTATTTTAAGCTGAAAGCTCTAGAAAGAGGTTAACAAATTTTCTAGATTGGGAGTTTAAATCACAGTTACCTTAAGGCTTTATTGAGGTTTTAAAAAAGGTTTTTCCTCTGATGTGAGTACTGTCTACGGGGTCCTTTGGGTTATTGTACAGGGGTGCTTTTGGGTCGTGTATGAGGGATGCTTTTATGATCTGTACAGGTGTGTTTTGGGATCAATGAGATTATACTTTTAGTGTGGGCGCTATATGTAAATAGATTGGTTTGTAATAATGTAAAAAGACGTTTGTTTCATTTTCAAAACAAATTCTGCAACATTATGTGTTTATTTTGAGTTGTCCAAAAATAACATCAGCTGGGATCATAATGACAACATCTTCACAGAGGTATGTGCTACCTGGATGATATACTGATGCAGATGAAAAGATGATCAGAAATTATGTGAAACCTTAAAGGAATTAAGAGTTGAAGAGTTCAGTTCTTGGACCACATTGTCAACACTGAAGCTATAATGGTGAATGCTCAAAAGACTAAAACCATAATGGAGTTTACCATTTCAAAATCTGGCCCATGATCTCCAAAGATTCTTAGGGATATGATCCATTTGACAAAATTATTGTCTTGCTTAGCAACTCCTACAGCATTGAGCCAACTTCTTAAGAAGACACATGGTGTTGGAACCAAATCGATAGAATGCCTTTCAGATGTTCAAGGACACGTTAACAACCACTGATGACTTAGCACACTATAATCTGTCTTTTCCAACCATCATTGCAGCATTTCCTTCAGCTACAGCCTTAGCAGCAGTGCTCTTGCAGGAGCAACTGGATAGGTATTGTAAACTGGTTTATTCTGCATCACAAACATTGTCAGATACAGAAACACAATATTTTGTGATTGAGAAGATAACTCTCTTGGTTATATGGGTTTCCAGACTACATCCTTTGTCTGAAAGGGATTGTAGGAACAGTCCACAAAACGACAGTTTCTCTATAGGATGGAAAGAAACTAGCAAGGATACTCCAGAATACAAACATTTTGAATTTGCCTCAGGAGGTTTGTTATGAATCGAGATAAGTGTAGGGAAATTTGTAACACAGTATTTGCTCTGTTTAGAGGGAGAGTCAACTGCCTTAACAGGCATGATATGGAGTTTTGTCATGAAATTGAATCACACACTCAGTTTGATGGCATTAAGGCCAGCAAGCTACAATCAACTTTGCTAGATGCAACAAATTCAGTTGAAGGCTCAGGAATTTCTCAACATCTGATGGTGATATGTGGAAGGTTGGTCAGATCAAAGATACAGTGGGTTGCCCATGAAAACATATTTGAAATTTGACAGCACTTTACAATGTAGATGATATAGAAGTGTATGACAAAATACTGAGTATGTGTAGTTTTTGGGTACGAAAATTTAAATAGTTGCCCGCCTTAGACAGGTTTTTAAAGAGGCTTCAACTGAAAGAGCAGTTTAATTATGAACCAAAAGTGAAACTGGATTCTCAGTAAGAGAATCAGGTCGGCCTTTTGTCTTTATAAAATCCCAACTTAGTATATGACTTAGCATCTGAGTGTGACTTGCAACAGAGTGCCAGAGTTAAGTGATTAAGGGATTGCAGGGGAGAAAGGAAAGACATGTTCTGTTGCTTTTGCTATTTGTAAACTTCTACATCCTCAGAAATTGATTCTTTCTTTTTATTGGTGAAGTAACTGCTTATTTATTGAGTATTTGGTAAATGACTAAGGTTTATTCTATTCCTAAGGTTCAACACAGTACAATGACTGCTGGTCAGGTTAATAAAATATAGACAAACACAGTTAAATGCATAATTCGATAAAATTAATAACAACTTCCTTAGTATACTTTAAGAATGGCAGGACAGGTGATGTGTCACAGTTGTAGCATGTGGGAATTTTTGGATGCCAATTTGGTCCACAAAAAACAGTCATAGAGATGAATAACATGAAAATAGAACCTTTGGTTTATTTGTCCATCCCAACCAGATATCAGATTAATCTAAGCCCATTTGCCAGCATTTGGCCCATATCCTTCTAAACCCTTCCTGTTCATACACTCATCCAGATGCCTTTTAAATGTTGTAATTGTACCAGCCTCCACTACCTCCTCAGACAGCTGGTTCCAAGCTTGCACCACCCTCTACACGAAGATGTTGCCCTTTAGGTCCCTTTTAAATTTTTCTCCTTTCACCTTAAACCTATGCGCTCTAGCTTTGGACATCCCTACCCTGGGAAAAAGACCTTGTCTAATCACAAAATCCCTGCCCCTCAAGATTTTATAACTTCTATACGGTCACCTCCTCAGTCTCCGATGTTCCTGGGAAAATAGTCCTAGCATATTCAGCCTCTCCCTATAGCTCAAACCTTCAATCCAGTCAACATTCTTTTAAATTTTTTCTGAATCCTTTCAAGTTTCACAACTTCCTTCCTGTAGCAGGGAGACCAGAATCGAATGCAGTATTCCAAAAATGGCCTGACCAATGTTCTATACAGCTCCAATATGACCTCCCAACTCCCATACTCAGTGCACTGACCAATAAAGGCAAGCGTACCAAATGCCTTCTTGACTACCTGTGACTCTTTGTTCGACATCACTTCCCAGGACCTTACCATTAAGTGTATAAGTCCTGCTCTGATTTTCCCTACCAAAATACAGCACCTCACACTTATCTAGATTAAACTCCATCTGCCACTCCTTGGCTCATTTGGCCATTTGATCAAGGTCCCATTGTACTCTGATGTAACCTTCTTCTACTACACCACCAATTTTGGTTCCACCTGTAAACTTCCTAACCATTCCTCCTATATTCACATCCACATCATTTATATAAATGATGAAAAGGAGTGGACCCAGCACCAATCCTTGCGGCACATTGCTGGTCACAAGCTTCCAGTCCAAAAAGCAACCCACCACCATCCCCTTTTGTCTCCTACCTTTAAGCCAAACTTGTATCCAAATAGCTAGCTCTCCCTGTATTCCATGAGATGTAACCTTGCTAACCAATCTACTATCTGGAGAGTTGTCAAACATCTTTACTGAAGTCTGTATAGACAATGTTCAGTGCTCTGCCTTCATCAATCTTCTTTGTCACTTCTTCAAAAAAGCTCAATCAAGCTAGTGAGACACGATTTCCCTTGCAGAAAGCCATGTTGACTATCCCTAATCAGCTCTTGCCTTTCCAAATACATGTAAATCCTGTCTCTCAGAATCCCCTCCAACAATTTACCTGCCACTCTTGTAAGGCTCACTCCTCTGTAGTTCCCTGGCTTTTCCTTATCACCTTTCCTAAATAATGGCACAATGTTAGCCACCCCCAGCTTTTTGGCACCTCACCCATGGCTATCGATGATAAATATCTCTGCAAGGGTCCTACCAATCACTTCCTGAACTTATAACAAATTCTAGGATATACCTGATCAGGCTGGGGGATTTATCCACCTTTATGCATTTTAAGACATCTAGTATGTTCTCCTCTGTAATATGGACACTTTTCAAGATATCACTGTTTATTTTCCCAAGGTTTCTAGCTTCCATATCCTTCTACACAGTAATAATTCATGCAAAATACTTGTTATCTCTCCCATCTCCTGTGGTTCTACATGAAGGCGGTCTTGCTGATCTTTAAAGGGGGCCTATTCTCTCCCTGGTTACTCTTTCATCCTCAGTGTATTTGTAGAATCCCTTTGGATTCTCCTTAACCCTACTTGCTAAAGCAATTTCATGTCCCCTGATTTCCCTCTTAAGTCAAAATTGGCCTTCTTCCAAATTGGACCTTTAACTTTTTGATCAGGTCTACCCTTTTCCATAACTATTTTGACACTAATAGAATTATAATCCCTGGCCTTAAGTTGCTCCCCCACTGACACCTTAGTCACTTGCTCTGCCTTATTTCCCAGCAGAAAGTCAAGTATTGCTCCATCTCTAATAGGTACATGCACAAACTGTATAAGAACATTTTCTTGTTCAAACTTAACAATTTCCACTCCATTCAAGCCCTTAACACCACATGGCAGAACATATCTGCGACAAAGTGTTTGATGTTTGAGTAGCTTCAGCTCAGAATTTATGAGCTGGAGGATGAACAGCTAACTCTATGATACATCACAGAGGGCGAAAGTTACCTGGATTCACTGTACCAGGAATCAGTCCTTTTAGGGTTGGGTTATCTGATTTAGTTAGTATTCAGGGCCATGAGAGTGTGACTGTAAGTGAGGAAGGTAAGGGGGAACAGAGGACAGAAGCACAGGAGATTCAGTCTATGTAATTGTCCAAGCTTGAGTTTCTTCCAACTTGTCTGGATGAGAGTGAGGGCTGCAGGCTGGATGAGCTAAATGATCATGGCTCATTGGTGTAGGAACTTATTCAAGTGAGGGTAGTAGGAAGGCAGTAATGGTCGTGGGAGACATTATTGTAAGGTGAATTGACTCTGCAGCAGAGTGTGAGGAGACAATGGCTTAGTGGTATTGTCACATGACCAGTAATCCAGAAACCCAGACAAATATTTGGAGACATGAGTTTAAATCCCACCATGACAGATGATGAAATCTGAATTAACTAAAAGTTGAAATTAAAAGCTGTCTATTGGCAACCATGCAAACATTGTTGATCATTCACAAATGTTGTTAAGGAAACAAAATCTATCAGGCCTACATATGACACCAGACTCAAAGCAATGTGGCTGACTCTTAGCTTTCCTCTGAAATGATCCTAACAAAATAGTTCAAGAGGCAATTAAGGACAGGCAATAAATGCTGGCCCAGCCACTGATGCCCACATCCCAAAAACAGCTTTTTTAAACAAAATCAACAGAGTTGTGTTGCTTGCCCAGTGCCAGTGTGCAAGATATCTGCTGAGGGCTAGAGAGGAACTTGGGATCGGGAGTATCCAGTCATCAGTGTCCATGCAGATACCAACAACACAGGCAGGACAAAGACAGAGGGTCTGAACAGTCAGTATGAGAAGCAAGGCACCAAATTAAAAAGCAGAAACTCCAATGTCTTAATTTATGTATTATTATGTGAGCCACATGCAAATTAATTCTGTTCAGAGAGATGAATACAATATTCAAAAACTGATGTGGGATAAGTGGATTCTGATTCATCAGACTCTAGCAACAATTCTAGGAAAAGTGGCAGCTATACCTGAGAAGTGGTACTGAATAAACTGTTGGAACTGTAGGCTGACAGGTGCCCATGTTCTGATGTACTTCATCCTAGAATCTTAAAAGTACTATTTCATTGGAAACCTTTGGAGAGGTAGCACAGTGGATAAATGGTAACTGATGGATTAGATTTCCAAAACATTTGATAAGAGCTCGAGGTGTACAGCACAGCTTATTAGCAAGGATTAGCAAGGTAGCTAATAGATAGCAGAGATTGGGAAAAATGAATCTTTTTCAGTTTGGCAAGATGTATCAAGTAGTGTGCCATAAGGATCAGTGCTGTTCAAATGTTTGCAGTTTACACAAATGTCTTAGATGAAGGGATGGAAGGCAAACTTGCTGATGCCACAAAAATTGGTAGAAAAGTAAGTTGTGAAGGTGACAAAAGGAGGCCACAAAAAGATAAAAGACTGGTTAAGTAAATGGGGAAAGATGGGGTGTCCTGCAGGAAAATGCTAAAGTATCCATTTTGACAGGAAGGATAAAAACAGTAGGTAATCCAAATAGTGAGAGATTGCAGAAGGGTCTGGGGTCCTTGTGCATGAATTGCAAAAGGTTAGTAGAAAACAGGCATGGAGACTGAACAGAAAAGGTACAGGTATCCAAGGAGCTACAGACCAGCAAAGATTGTATACTGCTCGTACTGCTAGAGAATCATATACAGTAAACATACTATGGGAACCTTATCCATTAACTGTCCATGACTAACTGTTTGGGACAAAGGCAACTTGATGGCACAAGGGATCTGCAGACTTCAGACTGTCAGGAAGAGAATCAAAGGGTGGAATCTTATCAGGATTTGAATGATGCAGGCTATGACGAGATGTATTACAGAGATGAGAAGTCAAGAAACATCCATCTCATTGACATGTGACCTGTGGCATCTTTTATGCTTTTCCTAAGTGTCATGGTGAGATTTCTACTAGGCAGCAGTGACTTACCAACTGACATCATTATTACTTGTTAAATACATTGCTGACAGCACAATTTGCCTCATTATTTTTCAGCCTCCCATCTTCTTGACATCAGAAAAAATTCCACATGGAAACGCGAGTGCATACCTGGCAGAATCAGCCGGTCTCTTTTTCCGAACAATCTCTTTCTTGCCTGAGACCAAGCAGTAGTCCAGGGCACAATCCACAGGCATCAGTCCTACCCACCTTTCCTCCATGGACACTGGCAGTGCTCATGGTACGTCTCCAATGCACTGGCATTTTGGAAGCACAGACTTGGATATAGGGCACACTTGCAACTAGCACTGAAAGGTTGCAGCAGGGACGCTTTGCACACACAAATTTTGCGCATCGACTGGACTAGGCTGCAGCTTAGAGCTGTTTGCTTGCTCTCTTAGTGCTTGCTCATTTAGCACCTATCTGTATGCCAGCACCATCCATGCCTTGCCTTGCCTTGCATTTCAGATTAGAATATTCACGCTATCAGGTAGATTGCTGACCAAACTTCAGGCTAGGGAACACACATTTACTGCAGTCTCACACTACTGCCACATGTCAGTAGTTTATGCAACAAACATCTGTCTTAAGGGATTAGTTCACAATGAAGGCCCTGGAAGTATCTAACACTTGGTGGTGTCTAGGCACAGTACCTCTCTTACCAGATTAGGCATTTAGTTGGGATTTTATTGGTTGGGGGTCCATGCCACTGTCGTCCAGTGAGTGGGTCACAAGCAGTTCTTTGGCTCTACTGTGACTAGTCTGGGGAGTTGGTTCAATGCAGTTAGCAAGATGCATTGCTACTGGCTAGGAGTTTGGGCATGCCTTTTCTTGGGCAGGCTAGTCATGTTGGTCGAGGATATGGGCTACAGTTAGTCCATCACAGAAAATAAAGGGCAAGAGGAAAGGGTGGGATATAGGATCACCTTTGCTGTGGGACTGAGCCTTGGCTGGTTACTGTTTAGAATTGGGGCCTCGGGCTCTGCAGAAGGGCAGAGTACAACTGTGAAGTTGGGGGGGGGGGCAGCGTTAGGATCTGCAAGGGGCTAAGGAGAGATACAGTAAAACATGGATGCAAATGAGATAATGTCAGAAGGGGACTGTTCAAGGTCTGAAGTATCCTTTGTGGAGGACCCAATGAAGTACCAAAACAGTTGTGGTCACATAATATGCCAGGGTCTGAATGGGAAGGCGAGGTGGGTGCAGGCAGGCGCACATAGATGGGTTGAATGGAGACTTGAGAATGTGTGGAATCTGTGGAGTTATTGAGATGGTATATTAGGAGGTCTATGCCAATGTTTGGGGGTTCATTGGCACAGGAGAAAGTGAGGACTGCAGATGCTGGAGATCAGAGTTGAAAATGTGTTGCTGGAAAAGCACAGCAGGTCAGGCAGCATCCAAGGAACAGGAGAATCAACATTTCGGGCATAAGCCCTTCTTCAGGATTCCTGAAGAAGGGCTCATGCCCGAAACGTCAATTCTCCTGTTCCTTGGATACTGCCTGACCTGCTGTGCTTTTCCAGCAACACATTTTCAGTTCATTGGCACATCAAGACGAGACTGGGAGCCACCTGGCAGAGAAGCACTCACTGTATGCAATGGGGGAGAAAATGGCTGCAAGCCCACTTTGAGTGGACAGGATAAGTGGTTTTAGGGAGAGGGCTGCAGCAACAACCAATCACAGGGCTTTTAAAGGTTAAGAACATTGATCAGAGACCAATGTACAACACACAGAGATACAGGCTGCCTACTCCTTGGCCATCCAACAGCAATGACCCTCTTTGTGTTTTGTTCCTCCCGCTCTGGCACAGCCATTTTCAGTCATCTAATTGACAGTCACACCTTTTCAGACAGAGTGAGCTAGACGTTAACAATGTTGGACAAGGAGAGCCGAAGGTGTTGTCATGACCCAATACCATGTACATGCATTGTTCCTCCTGCCTCCAGATGGTGCAGTAAATTCTCAGCACAAAATTCCATCTGTTGAGCCTCGACTCCGGCCACAAATTGACGTTAGATGTTGTAACATTAAATTTAGTACCTACACAGAGGTACTGACTGCCACGAGTAAGATTCAAGGACAAACATTTATATAAGCTGAGAGTTTTGTATAAGTCTTGGGACATTGGCACCAGTACTAGGGAAGAAGGGATCTGATCCAATGGGACAGGCTGCACTTGAATCATGCTGGGACCAGAGTCCTGGTAAATTGCATAATTGGGGCTGTGAATAGGGCTTTAACCTAAATATTGGGGGGGGTTTAGATCAGAGTGGTGCTGGAAAAGCACAGCAGATCAGGCAGCATCCTGCTCCTTGATCAGGCAGCATCCAGCACCACTCTGAATTCCAGCATCTGCAGTCCTCACTTTTGCCTAGTTGACTTTAAACTAAATAGTTTGGGGGAGTGAGGTTCACTGCATGGAAAATTTTGGAAAATGTTGAAATTTGGGGGGGGGGAGGTGGGAGGGGTTCAGAAGAGTTTATTAAAGTTTCAAAAACAAATTATAGAATATGGAAAGCATCAGGAATCTAACTTCAGGCACAGCGATAAGGGGACAACTACAAAAAGGGAGGCAGTCAATGCAGGACTGAGAGTGTTGAACTGAAATGTGTGCAGTATACAAAACAACGCAAATGAGCTTGTAGTGCAGATTGAAATTGGTGGGTATAATGTTGTGAGTTTTGCAGAGTTGTGACTGTAAGGAATCAGGGCTAGGAACTAAATATACAGGGATCCATGTCTTAGCGAAAGGTTGGTGAGCAGAAGGGGCAGGGTTCCCATGTTAATCAGAAATGATAGCAAGAAGCAATATAGATTTGGATGGAGTTGAGCTGTAAAGTGAAAAACACCCTGATGGGAGCTATGTACAAGTCTTCTAGCAGTAGCCAGAATGTGAGGAAGAAAATAACTCTGGAAGGTTTTGTAAGAAAAGCACAATTTCAATATCATGGGGGTCTTCAATATGCAGGTGGACTGGGAAAATCATGGTGGAAGTGGATTAAAAGAAAAGGAGTTTTTGGAAAGTCTACCAGATAGTTTTTTGGAGTAGCTTGAGGTACAGCCCATGAGGGAACAGACACTGGATTTGGCGATGTGTAATAAGGCAGACTTGATTAGGGACCTGAAGGTGAGAACACGTAGGGGTCAGTGACCATAATATACAGAATTCACCTTGTGATTTGAGAGGGAGAAGCTGGAATCAGATTTAACAGTATTACAATTGAGTAAAGGTAAGTACAAAGATATGGGGAAAAAGCTGGCCAGAGTTGATTGGAAGGGGAATCTAGCAGAGAAGAGAGTGGAGCAGCAAAGGCAGGAATTTCTGGGTGCAATTTTGGAGACACAATGGAAATTCATTCCAGGAAAGTAGAAACAAACTAAGGGGAGGATGAGGCAACCATGGCTGATGTACATACAATGTGGTGAAGATTAGTAGGAAGCCAAATAATCAGGGAACCTTTAAAAGCCAGCAGAAAATAATCAAAAAGCAAAAAGGAGGGAGAAGAATGATTCCAGGTGGTGAAGGGTTTTTTATATGAGAAACAGTGGAGGACTCTGGCTCTGTATTTGATGGAGCTTAGAAGGAGGAGGGGGTGATCTCATTGAAACATACAGAATTCTTAGAAGCCGTGATAATGTGATGTGGAGAAGGTATTTCCACTAGTAGGAGAGACTAGGACCTGAGGGAACAGCCTAAGATTGAAGGAATGACCCTTTAGAACTGAGATAAGGAATTTTTTCAGCCAAAGGATGGCGAGTCTGTGGAACTCCTCACCACAGAAGTCTGTGGAGGCTAAATCATCCAATGTATTTAAGACAGAGATAGATAGGTTCTCGATTAGTTGCGGGATCAAGGGTTAAGGCAGGAGAATGGGGTTGAGAAACATATCAGACATGATTGAAGGGAAGAGCAAACTCAATATGCCAAATGGCCTAATTCTGCCCCTGTAATCTATGGTCTTAGGTCATTGTAATTCATGCCACCCAAGTACCCTCAATAAGTTTTCTTCTACCTCCCCCCTTCCACCACATCTTAATGCACACTCTTGTTCTGCAGCTAGGGTGGAGGGAGCAAGCACTAATATTTTTCCATTGGATTCCATGATACTGAGGCCTACTTTAGCACCTTTGCCACCAACCTGCTGAGATAGATCAAGAATGAACTCTGGAACCTTCCTGTTTGGGGCATGTGGTTCACTGAGACTTCATCCACTCTCAGTGAATTGTGAAGATCAGCTTTTCAGAAAAATTCTATCCTTTCAGCTACTAATTAAGAGAACAAACAGCTTGTGCTGTGTATTGAACAAATTATTCTTAATATTTGAAATTCAAATGAGAAAATAAGAAACATGATTTAAAAAGCTATTTAAATCCAACAGAGAGACATTGATAGGTTAAATAAGTGGACAATAAAATGGTAAATGGAGTATAATATGTGAAAATACGAAGTTGTTCATTTTGGAAGAATGAGAAGTGATCTGATTGAAGCATATAGGATTCCTAAGGGGCTTGATAGGGTAAATGCTGAGAGGTCACTCCCCTCATGGGAGAGTCCAGGACTAGAGGGCATAGTCTCAGAGTAAAGCGGCACTAATTAAAGGCTGAGACGAGGAGAAATTTTTTCTCTCTGAGGGTTGAGAGTCTTTGGAACTCCTTGCCACAGAAAGTTGTGGGGTCAAAGTCCTTATGTATATTTAAGGCTGAGATTATAGATTCTTGATCAGTCAGGGAATCAATAGTTGCAGGGTCAATGCAAGAAAGTGAATGTAAGAAAGGTCAGATCAGCCATGATCCAATTGAAAGGCCTGAGGGGCTAAATAACCTATTCTTGTTCCTATTTCTTGTGGTCCATCACTGTTGCACATTGTTTGTAATGTGCATGTGGAACATAAGAACAGGAGGAAGCCTTTCATTTTTTTGACCCTGTTCTGCTGCTCAACAGGTACCACAGTTGTTCTGTATTTTAACTCCATTTATCTAACTTTAATTAATATGTTGATTTTGTTTTGGCTGTTTCTTTTAAATCTGCTTCAGTTTTTAATCCTGTCTTTTGTATACTAAGATGGCACTGGAGAATGGCGACTTTGTATACTTTTTAATGTACTCTTTATTCCTGTACTTGAGTACGTGACAATAAAATCTAAATCTAAATCATTTAATATATCCATACCTGTCAACCTCGGTTTTGAAATTTTCAATTATCCTTTCTGTGAATATGTGTTTCCTGACCTTGCCTTGGAATAGAAATAGACTGTGAACACAAGCCAATGAGGAACATTAAGGCAGTCTGTAAATGTTTCTATTGATATGTAAAATGAAACAGATTAGCAAGAATAAGTGTAGGCCATTACAGCTTTACAGGAAAATTTATAATGTAAAAGATGAAAGTGGCAAAAAAACAAAAGTTACTTTGTATATCTTCACAGAAGAAGATACAAAGAGATCTAGAAATGATAGATAACCAAGGGACTTGTTTAACTGATGAGCTAAAAAGAAATAGTACTAGTAAAGAGGTAGCACTTGAAAATAGGCTGATACATTGTCAGGACCAGATGAATTACATCACAGAGTGTTGAAGGAAGTAACAATATAGATTATGGATACATGGTAGTTGTCTTTTGTAATCTACAGATTCTGGAAAGTCGTCTGCTGATTGGAAGGTGGCAAATGTAATGACACTATTTAACAAAGGAGGGAGAGGAAAGGTACAGACATGGTAGTTTGATGCCCATAGTAGGAATATATCGGAATCTGTCATAAAGGATGCACTAATTAGTGGGCGGCACGGTGGCACAGTGGTTAGCACTGCTGCCTCGCAGCGCCAGAGATCCGGGTAGGTAAGGGGTAAATGTAGGGGTAGGGGTATGGGTGGTTTGTGCTTCGGCGGGGCGGTGTGGACTTGTTGGGTCGAAGGGCCTGTTTCCACACTGTAAAGTAATCTAATCTAAAAAAAATCTAATTAATAAAGCCCATTGGTTTGCGGTGGCACTGGTTAGCACTGCTGCCTCAGTGCTAGAGACCCAGGTTCAATTCCCGCCTCAGGCAGCTGTCTGTGGAGTTTGCACATTCTCCTTGTGTCTGCGTGGGTTTCCTCCGGGTGCTCCGGTTTCCTCTCACACTCCAAAAATGTGCAGGTTAGGTGAATTGGCCATGCTAAATTGCCCGTAGTATTAAGTGAATGGGTAAATGTAGGGGAATGGGTCTGGGTGGGTTGCTCTTCGAAGGGTCGGTGTGGACTTGTTGGGCCAAAGGGCCTGTTTCCACACTGTAAGTAATCTAATCTAATCTATTCTATTCAGATTGGTTACCTGTTGCTGCCAGGCATACTTCTGGCGAGGTCTGCTAGTGGCAGAACTATGTCTGCCTCATGACCTAATGTCAGCCTATCTGACTCTCCTCATAGTCCTTGTGGTTATAGAATCCCTAATGTGGAAGCAGGCCATTCAGCCTGTTGAGTCTACATTGACCCTCTGAAGAACATCTGACTCAGACCTATCGCTATATCCCTGTAACCCTGCATTTCCCATGGCTAACCCATCTAGCATGCAGAGCTCTGGACACAATGGCCAATCCACCTAATTTGCACATCTCTGGACAATGGGAGAAAACTGAAGCACCTGGTGGGAACCCACACAGACCCGGGGAGAAATGTACGAACTCCCAAAGTCGTCGCGAAAATCTGACTGTGCAGCATCACACGATCACCTTCACCTATACGTGATCACCATTTTTCTAAATTCACTTGTGGTGTACTCCCTTCTTGAACTGTTGCAGTCCATGTGCTGTATGTTAACTCACAATGCCCTTAGAGAGGGAATTCCAGGATTTTGACCAAGTGACAATGAAGGAATAGCGACAAATTTCCAAGTCAGCATGATAAATGGCTTGGAGGTGAACTTGCAGGTGGGGTGGCACTTCCATGTATCTGCTGACCTTGTCCTTCTAGGAGAAAGTGGTCTTGGTTTTGGAAAGTGTTGTCTGAAGGCCTTATTGAATTTCTGCAGTGTATTTTGTAGATCCTACGCACTGCTGCTATTAAGTGTTGGTGGCGGAGAGAGTGGATGGGTATGGATGTGGTGCCAATCAATTGTCCTCGATGGTGTCAAGCTTCTTGAGTGTTGTTGAAATTGCAAATGGGAAGTATTCCATCGTACTCCTGACTGGTGCCTTGTAGATGGTGGACAGGCTTTGGGGGAGTCAAAAGGTAAGTTACTTGCCACAGTATTCCTAGCCTCTGATCTACTCTTGTAGCCACTGTGTTTATGTGCCCGATCCAGTTGAGTTTCTGGTCAAAGATGACTCCCAGGATATTGATAGTGGGGGATTCAGTGATGGTAACTTCATTGAATGTCAAGGGGTGGTGATTAGATTGTCCTTAATTGGAGATGCTTATTACCTAGCATTTCTGTGGTGTGAATGTTACTTGTCAGCCCAGGCCAGGATATTGTCCAGATCTTGTTATATTTGAACATGGACTGCTTCATTATCTGAGGAGTTGCAAATGGTGCTGAACATTGCACAATCATTAGGAAACATGCCCACTTCTGACCTTATGATGGAGGGAAAGTTATTGACGAAGTAGCTGAATCCAGAAAACGTGAAGTGATGCATTTAATGCAGGAGGGAAGTATGTAGTAAATGGCAGAACTCTTAGCCGCATCAACATACAGAGAGATCTTGGAATATGAGTCCACAGTTCACTGGAATGACAACACTAATGGATAAGATGGTCAAGAAGGCATATGGCATGCTTAAGCTTTCTTGTTGGGGCATAAAAGTTGGTAAGACAAGTTGTATACAACTTTAGTTATAGTGTCCAGTTCTGGTTGGATGGTTGGACCTAAGACACTACCCTGAGGGACTCCTGCAGAGATGTCCTGGAGCTGAGATGACTGACCTCTGACAACCACGACCATCTTCCTATGTGCTAGGTATGACTTAAATCAGCAGAGAGTTTGCCCTTGATACCCACTGATTCCAGTTTTTCTGGGGCTCCTTGATACCACACGTGGTCAAATGCAGCCTTAATATCAAGGGCTGCCATTCTCACCTTACCTTCAGAAGTGTCAAAGATGATTGATGAGGAAGCTGATACAATAGATGAAGTCACATGATATTCGTGGCGAGGATAGTAAAATGGATACAGAACTGGCTTGGTCATATAAGACAGAGAATAGCAGTGGAAGAGTGTCTTTTTTTGACTGGAGATCTGTGACATGTGATGTTCTGCAGGGATCAGTGCTGGGATCATATTGTTTGTAATGTATATAAATGACTTGGAGGGAAATGTAAGTAGTCTGATTAGTAAGTTTGCAAATGATACTAGAAGTGGGGAAGCTGCAGACAGTGAGGATGATTGCCAGAGGATATAGGTAGACTGGAGACTTGGTTGGAAAAACGGCAAACTGAGTTTAATCCAAAAAACGTGAAGTGATGCATTTAATGCAGGAGGGAAGTATGTAGTAAATGGCAGAACTCTTAGCAGCATCAACATACAGAGAGATCTTGGAATATGAGTCCACAGTTCACTGGAATGACAACACTAATGGATAAGATGGTCAAGAAGGCATATGGCATGCTTAAGCCTTCTTGTTGGGGCATAAAAGTTGGTAAGACAAGTTGTATACAACTTTAGTTATAGTGTCCAGTTCTGGTTGCCACACTACAAAAAGATGGAGGCTTTGGAGACAGTACAGAAATAGTTTATGAGGATGTTGTTTGGTTTAGAGGACATGGAGGTGAAATTGGACAAACCTGGTTTGTTTTCACTTGAATGTTGATGAGGGGTGACCACAGAGAAGTTTACAAAATTATGAGAGGCATGGATAGAATGGATAGTCTTTTCCCCAGGTTAGTAATGCCAATTACTAGGGGACATAGGTTTAAGGTATAAGGGGGTTTACAGAAGATGTAAGAGGCAAGTTTTTTCACACAGAGGGTGGTAAGTGCTGGAGTGCGCTGCCAGATAAGGTGGAGGAGGTAGACATGGTGGCAATGCTTAAAAGAAATCTTGACATACATATGAATAGGCAGGGAATAGAGGGATATGGATAATGTAGAAGTGCAGTCTTAGTGAGCTGAAGGTCTGTTCCTGTGCTGTACTGATCTTTGTTGTTTGAGTTCAAGAAGGCAGCTAATTGCTTCCTTCCCATGGGCATCTGGGGTAGGCAATAAATATGACTTTCCAAATTATGTTCCTAATTCAGTGAAGTAAACATTCAATAGGCTGTATATACAATATATGTCAAGGCAGTTGGAGAGTTAACTTGTGTAAAATGGTTCAATACAATACGGGCTAATTCTCCCAGGCTAATGACAGAATTAATCCTATTTCATGTGAATAGCTATCCGAGGGCAAGTGGAAGTGAAGACAATTGTGGAATATATGGGAGAGGAGGTTAAGGTTAAATTTAGCTGTAGGTGTAAGGACATGCATATAATTTTTTGTTGAAATACTTGGGATATTTCCAAACACTTTAATTGAAGGTTAAGCTAGCATGACTGGCTGAGACACTGGACAGAAAATTAGCAGATGGATTAAATTAACCTACTTATCAGGCAGCATCTGCTGTGGTCAAAGAGCGTGTCTATAACAAGTCTTGCAGCAACTACTTAGATTAATCTTGGAATGGGTTGGTTCACAAACAGGCACTTACCACCCTCTATGTAAAAAAAACTTGACTGTCACATCTCCTTCCTGGTATTTTACTACCCCAACTGATTGAGGCTCCCTCCACTTCTGATGGCTACAGGAGTCATAAGAACTAGGAGTAGGAGTCGGTCATTCAGCTCCTCGAGCTTGCTTAACCATTCAATATGACCATGGCTGATCTCAATCCCAGCAACAATTCTACTTTCCTGTCTGGTCTCCATAACTCTTCAGCCTTCCATTCCCTTAAAAATCTGTCTATCTCCACCTTAAGTTTACTCAATGTCCCAGCATCCACCGCACTCTGGGGTAATGAATTGCACAACTTCATGATACTTTGAGAGAAGGAATTTCTTATCTGTTTTAAATCTGCTACCCCTTATTCTAAAACCATGACCTTTCCTTCTAGATTGCCAAATGAGGAAATATCCTCTCTACATCTACCTTGTCAATCCCTGATAGCATCTTATATACATCAGTTGGATCTCCTCTCAATCTTCTAAACTCCAGACATTTTAGGCCTAAACTGCTCAATTTCTCTTCATACGAAAAACCCCATTTCTCTGGATAATGAACTTCCTCTGAACTGCCTCCAATAAACTACATCCCTCCTCAAGTAAAGGCACCACGGCTGTACGTAGTACTCCAAGTGCAGTCTCACTAATGCTTTGCACAGTCACAGCAATACTTCCCTAATTTTGTACTTTTATTCCTTTAACAATAAATGCCAAAATTCCAATGGTCTTCCATATCACCTGCTGTATCTGCATACTAGCTCTCTGCAACTCATGCCCAAGGATACCAAAATCTGTCTGCCACGGTTCATGTAATACCTGGTCAGTGAATATCAGTAGGATATTTGACCATTAAAGTGAGGACAGCTAGGACTGATCCTGTCCTCAAACGACCGACATCCAGACAACTTAGGTTTCTTTGAAGGACACTAAACACGAATCAAATGTACGCGTCCTTTCCAATTTTCCATATGGGCATCACTGACTAGACCAGCTTTTGTTACCTATCACTAATTGCATTTGGGAAGGTGGTGAGCTGCTGGCTTTATCCACTGCAGTCCAAATAGGCTAGGTCCTGTAAGAAAGTGGGTTTCAGGATTTTGAGTAGGCAACAGCAGATGAACGATAATATCGTTTCGCGTCAGCATGATATGTGACTTGGAGGAGATGTTGCAGGTCACAGTGTTCCCACGCATCTGCTGTCTTTTTAGGGTGATAATAGTAATGAGTTTAGAAGGTTCTGTTGAAGGAGGCTGGGTAAATTCATAGATCATAGAATCCCTACAGCGTGGAAACAGGCCATTTGGCCCAACAAGTCCACACTGACTCTCCAAAGAGTAACCCAACCACACTCATTCTCCTAATCTATTACTGTACATTTACCCCTAACTAATGCACGTAAGCCACACATCCCTGAACACTGTGGGCAATTAAGCATGGCCACTTCACCTAACCTGCACATCTTTGGATTGTGGGAGGAAACCCACACAGCCATGGGGTGAATGTGCAAACTCCACACAGAGAGTCACCTGAGGCTGAAATTAAACCTGGGTCCCTAGCACCATTAGGTAGCAGTGCTAACCACTGAGCCACTGTGCCACCCCAAAGCAAAGACAGACACACACGTTTGAAATGGGAATCTGCAATTTTAAAATTGTGGCTACAAACCTGGCCAGTTTGGGGATTGAACCCATGACCTTGTCATTATTAGCACTACACTCCAACCATCTGAGCAAACCAGCCCACATAATTGCTGCAGTGAATCTTACAGATTATGCATTATAACGTTGAAGGTCTTGGAAGGGGTACCAATCAAGATGGCTGCTTTGTCCTGATTGGTGTCACATCCAGGCAAGTCTAGAGTATCCACTACATTGCTGTATTCTGCAGATTGTTGATACGTTTTGGGGAATGACGAAGTGAGTTAATTGCCTCAGAATTTAAAGAAACATAGGAGCATGTAGTCCTTTGGGCCTACTCCACTAGTCAGTAAGATCACGGTTGATCTGGTTATGTATTGAGTTCCACTCCCTTCTCTACACTCCATACACGTGACTCCCTTGTCTGACAATAATCTATTTACTTAGCCTTGAACAGATTTAAAGGCCTCGCCTCCACAGCCTACTGGATCAGAGAATTCCACTCTTAACAACACTTCGGGAGAAAAAAAGTCTTCATCTTGGCCTTAAAACAAAAAAACCCCTCTTATTCTTAAATATAAGTCTAAAGGGGATGCAGGAGCAGAGACACCTGTTTGTATTTTTTTGAAGGTGGGAGGACAGGTGGAGAGAGAATAAAGCATATGGTATCCTTGGCTTTATTAATAAGGGCATATAGTATAAGAGTGAAAATGTGATGTTGAATCTGTGTAAGACATGAGTTGGATTTCAACTGGAGTACTATGTATAGTTCTTGGGGCCAATGGAAGGATGTGAATGCTTTGGAGTGCCTGCAAAAGGGATTTACAGGAATAGTTCCAGGGTGGAGGAATTTTAGTCGTGATGATAGACTGAAGAAGTTGGGACTGTTCACATTGGAGAGAAGAAAGCTCCAAGAAAATCTGACAAGAATTTTTCAAAATCATGAAAGGGAAGCATAGAGTGGCTACAGAGAAATTAATCCCACTTGTAAAAAAGAACAGACCAAGACAGCATAGATTTAAAGTGATTTGCAAAGGGAGCAAATGTGACATGAGAAAAATGGTTTTATTCAGTGTGTATTTAGGGTATGTAATTGTGAACATGAAGTGTGGTGGAGGTAGGTTCAACTGAGACATTCAAGAGAGCATTGGATAATTACTTGGGTGGAAATAATGAACAGAGATTTGGAGAAAAGGCAGGAGATTGGCACAAGGTAATGATGTTTGTTTGCAAAGCTAGCACAGACACATAGGCTGAATGGCCTCAATCTGTGCCCTCCTGTGATGATCAAGAGTAGTCAGACAAGATGATAATTGGCTCGGTTGCATTTGTCATGCTTTTTGTTAACAGGATGTGACGAACCTGATCCTTTAACAAGGTTATGCTGTCCCTGGCTCTTTTTTCCAGAGAGGTTGTAAATGACACAGACTCCGAAAAGTCTGCAGGTGAAGCGTTTTAAGACCAAGTTGATAATAGCTAACAGAGACTGCCTCAGATAGAAGGCTTTCAGGATTAAAAAAAAACTTACAATGAAAGGGGAGTAAGTAAGGACTGCAGATGGTGGAGATCAGAGCCGATGGTGGGGTGCTGAAAGAGCACAGCAGGTCAGGCAGCATCCAAGGAGTCGGAGAATCAGTGTTTCAGGCAAGAGCTCTTTATCAGGAATGAGGCTTGTGAGCCAAGGGGGTGGGGCTGAGGTTGGGGGAAAGTGGCTGAGAATTCGATAGGTTGATGGAGGTGGAGGTAATGGTGATAGGTCGGAGAGGAGGGTGGATCGGATAGGTGGGGTGGACAGGTAGGACAGGTCATGAGGGTGGTGCTGAGTTGGAAGGTTGGAACTGGGATAAAGTGGGGGGAGGGGAAATTAGGCAACTAGTGAAATCCACATTGATGCTGTGTGGTTGGAGGGTTCCAAGGTGGATTTTATCAATTTCCTCATTTCCCCTCCCCCCACCTTATCTCGGTTCCAACCTTCCAACTTGGCACCGCCTTCATGACCTGTTCATCTTCCTTCCCACCTATCTGCTCCATCCTCCTCTCTGACTTATTACCATTACCACACCCCCCTCCGTTTACCTATCGCACTCAGCCATCTTTCCCCCTCTAGCCCCAACCCCCCTCTCATTTATCTCTCCACCCCCTCGGCTCACAAACCTCATTCCTGAAGGGCTCTTGCCTGAAACATCGATTCTCCTGCTCCTTGGATGCTGCCTGACCTGCTGTGCTGTTCCAGCACCCCGCTCTTGACAATGAAAGGGGAGTGGCCATTTCTCCCAGTTCAGCTTTTCTCTGCTTTGATTTTTTTTTGCTGTAGTGTGAAGAAAGGTTGCTGGACCCAAAGAAGCAGGTCCAAGCTGGTACTCTCTCTGTGACTTCTATCCTGTAAGAACCTGTGTTTGATTTTTCCTTTTGTGCCAAGAGATGTTTATGGGAATTGTTGCAAGTATTTGAAACAGCATCATAGTCTGTTTGGTTTTCAGATAGGATAAGTTATTTGGTATTCTGTTTTCTGTTGTTTGTGTTTTATTCAGTAATCTTGTAAATAAATTCTGTTTTGTTTAAAATGAAGTGGTTTGACCAGTTGATTCTCTCCTGGAATATCCACTTTACACTTGCTTAAAACAACTAGCAAAGTTAGGGTCTGGGCTACCTTCTTGAAATGTTTTGAAGGGGCTGGCCTGGTCCATAACAAGGGCATACCTGCGTAACTTTTCACATTAACATGTAGATGCCAGTGTTGTAGTTGTCCTTGAACAGTTTGGCTAAAGGTGCAGTTAGTTCTGGAAGACAATTCTTAGTACTACAGCCATAATGTTTTCTTCATGGGATTGACTGAGAATAGGAATAAATCCAAATTACTGATTTCTACACATTTCCTTTGAGAAGGCAGTGCTTTTGGAAAGCTCTGTGAGGTAGAGCAAATATACAAACATAACCTGAATCTTGTGACACGCTCAGAATCACCCTCAACACTGTGTTAGCTTTTATCTCCTCATTTTGAATAATTCTAGGAGCAAGGTAACACAACCTTAGTTTATGTAGCCTTAACTGATAACTTTTCAGCACCCAATCTCACCTTAGCCAGTGTATTGATTATAGGAGGTGGGATGTCATGTTACAGGATACTGGTTAGGCCACTTTTGGAATATTACGTGCAATTCTAGTCTCCCTGCTATAGGAAAGATGTTGTGAAACTTAAAAGGTTGCAGAAAGTATTAACAAAGATGGGGGAAGAGGCTGAATAGACTAGGGCTAATTTCCCTGGAGGATTGGAGGCTGAGGTATTACCTTATAGAGGTTTATAAAATCATGAGGGGCATAGATAGGATAAATAGCCGAGGTCTTTTCCCCAGAGTAGGGGAATTCAAACTAGATAGCATAGGTTTATGGTGAGAGGGGAAAGATCTAAAAGGGACCCAACCCAAGCAGCAACTCTTTCACACAGAGGGTGGTGCGCGTCTGGAATCAGCTACCAGAGGAAGTAATGGAGGCTGGTATAATTACAACATTTAAAAGGCATCTGGAAGGGAACATGAATTGGAAGGATTTAAGTGGATTGCGCCAAATGCTGACAAATGGGACTAGATTAATTTAGGATATCTTGTTCAGCATGGACGAGTTGGACCAAAGGTTCTGTTTCCATACTGTATACCTCCAGAACTCTCATGTATCTGCACGTCTCATTTAAAGCTGGTGTATGCATTCTAATGATGTGTCAGACAGAATTCAACATGGCTTTTGGACAGGATATATTTGGATTTTATCGAACAGCAGAGTAATATCCACCTTTTTCTATTCAGAAAAACATAAGGAAATAGAGCTGGAGCAGGACATTTTACACTTCAAGCCTCCTCTGCCATTCAGTAAAACCATGACTGATTTGTACCTCAACTGCACCTTCCTGCATATTCCTATATCTTATAGCACCCAAAAATCTATTGACCTTAGTGTCAAATATATTCATCGACTGAGCAACTGCAAATCTTGAATAGAGAAATTCAAAGATTCACAACACTTTGTGGGATTTTTTGCTTGTATAAATAGAGGAGGCCTTTGCATGAATTAAGCAGCACAAACTCTTAGCTTGATGGAGTATAGGTTTGACAGGGTAATTAACTTGATGCACTTGGTGAGTGAAGACAAAGGTTGAACTCTTTTCTAAAGACTTAATAAGTGATAAACTTAATAAGTGTCAGTGGTAGTTGCGTGCTTAGTTAATTATGTGGCTTGCTGTAACTAGTTATCAACTCATGGGACTAACTCAAGTTTCTGGAATTTTTCTTAATGAAATGCAGAAGCTTTTCCTTACACACAAAGTAAGTAGCACAGAGTATAGTTTGATGGTATATGTTTTGACACTGTACTTAACTCGGTAATTTGATAAGGCAACAGCAGCTCAGGTTGTGTGTTTCAGAGCTTGAATTAATATCTGGATTCACTACTGGGCATTTGTGCGACCATATGATCTAGGAGAGAAATAGGCCGTTAGGCCCATTGAGCTTGCTACATTAGTCAAAGCGATCCTAGCTGATCTGGCAATCATCAACTCTACTCTCCTATCTTTTCCCCATGAACTTTGATTCTCCAACTTATTAAAAATCTTCCATCTCAGCCTTGAATATATTTAGTAATCCAGCCTCTACAGGTGTCTGTGATAAACAACTCCAGAGATTCACTACCCTCAGAAAATAATCCTCCTCTTCTCTATTTTAAGTAGGTGACTCGGAGATTATACCCTTTGGTTCTAGAAACTCTCATTAAGAGAAAAAAAACATTCAGCATCTAGCTTATCAAAATCCCAAAGAATCTTATACATTTCAATAAATTCATCTCTCAATTCGTCTAAACACAAATGAGTACAGGTTCAACTTCCATTGATTAAAAAAAATCTCTCCATGCCCCTGGGTTCAACTTCATGAACCTTTCTGGACCGATTCCAATGCTATTATCTATCCTTAGATAAAGGTATCAAAACTGTTCACAATTTTCTAGATATGGTCGAATTCGTGCCTTATATAATTTTAGCAAGACTTTTCCCTTTCTAGATACTTCATTCCCTATGAAATAAAAACTAACATTCTTTTTGCCTTCTTTCTTAAGTGCTGATCTCGTATACCAGCTTTTTGTGAGAGGTAGAATTTAAGGAAGAGCAGTGTTTAAACTATAGAGTTATATATTATTTCCTAGTTATCATTGGTTAAAGATAAGATTTTCATGAACAGTTATTTTCTTGTTAGGCACAGAAATATGTTGAATATTTGTTTTAACCTAAGTTGATGGTCTGATACTTTGAATAGTTTGACTAAATCTTTTCACAGTTGTGAGGACTCCGGGAATGAGGGTGGCTTGATTTCCAGAGCACTCCCCCAGTGAATTGTGACAATGAGCCAACTTCTCCATAAAAACAGCCCAATGTTCCATTCCAGTTTTGCCTCCTAATATTTGACTCCAGATCTGTTCTCACCACAGCAAAATTGACTCTCCTCAAGGTGAATATTTTTACTTTACATAACTCCTTGACTTTTTCCATAGCTAACCTAAGAACATATCCCAGATCAGTCCCTGAATCAAATCCAGCAATGCTTGTTGTGATGGAAGCATGCTGCTCAGCAAAATACTGCTTAACGCATTTCAAAAACCCTTCTAACTGTCCATCTTTTACATTAGTACTATATTAATTTATACCAGGATAATTAAAGTTCAATATTGTTGCTTATCTACTGATTTTGCATCTCTTTGCAATATACTTATAAAGATCTCCTTCACAGTTTGTGGCTTATAGAATATAATGAGTTGTTTACTTGAATTATTTCTGAATTAATCTCTTTTAAAATATGTTCTTCAGATATAAGTACATTAAAATATCTTTTTAAAATGTTCTAATGCTGATGCCTGGGGAACATGATGATATGCTCCAGTTCAGTCTTAAAAACAATGGCCTATAAAACTCCACTTGTTTCCCTTGGCCATTTTGATTTGATGCCATCACTGTCCCTTTATTTCCAGGGGCTTCAGTTGCAAACAAATTAAGTCCTGTCAGGCATTCTAAGAGCTGTCCTGTCATTACTATATTGAACCTGATAAATGTCTGGAGAAGCTGGCTTGGAGCATGTCCACTCTTGCCTGATTGGCTAGTTTTGTTGAGGTGTTGCTCTTTACTGGCTGTCTGCTTGCACACCTTGAATATCTAGCATGTGTTCATGCCCTTGCTCTCAGGGAGTGGTCATTCTCAAAGTAGGGAGTAAGCCAGAGAAAATGCTCCTACACTTTCTCTCTTATTTGCTAGGAGCGAAGGAGAACTGAAACCACGCTTTTAATCCCTGTATGTTTTTATAATACTGATGCTCAGAACTAGATACAGTGTTAAATGTGAATGGGTTTCTCACACTGATCTCTGCTGGCGTGATACGCCTGCTTGTAGGCCGCTGTTTGACTGTTGCAGCTCGCGAGTCTGCTGCCACATTCTCTGTCCTGGCTGACCGATCAGCTGCTGCAAGGATCTCATCCAATTTTTCTAAAAACAAAATTAGAACATTACATAAGAAAGGATAGAGAGGAGAGAATTTTGGATCAGAAGAGAAGGTATTTCAGGAGGTAGCATATAATATCAGAAAAGACAGGACATTGTTTTTGAAACCACAGAATATGACATCATTGAAGAAAGGATATTATGTCAGGAGAACAGGATATTGCATCACAAATGATAGGGTGTAACATCCTTTCTTCTTTGATGCAATATCCTAGGCTGTAGATTCAAATCCCATTCGAGAAACATGAGCACATTATTTAGGGTGGCAGTTCAGCGCCATACTGAGGACTGCTGCATTGTAGAAGGTGATATATTTCAAATTAGATACTAAACACAAAATGTCCTTTTTGAAAGAATAAAAAATGTCCCATGACATTGTTCAAAGAAGGGCAGCGAAGGCTCCCTCATTTTGTTGTCAAACTTTAACACATAAAATAGACTATCAGGTTAATTCTATCTACTTAGGTTATAGGAATGTGTAAGTTGGTAGTTCAGTTTTCTACATTACAGTACTTGAAAGGGACTATAATTCACAGCTATGTCACTGGGCCTCAGGGTGTCCTGGGATTGTGGATGCTCCCAAAGCTGTGTTTTCTCTTTTGGATAAAAAAAAAGATGAATGACAATAAGTTCCAGGGGCTAGTAAGTTGGTAACTAGAAGGTATCAGTGAAAGATTGGCATCAAAAGACCAAAGTTTAGATCAGAGTGGTGCTGGAAAAGCACAGCAGGTCAGGCAGCATCAGAGGGGCAGGAAAATCGACGTTTTGGGCAAATGCCCTTCATCAGCCTGAAACGTCGATTTTCCTGCTCCTCGGATGCTGCCAGACCTGCTGTACTTTTCCAGCACCATTCTGATCTAAACTCTGGTTTCCAGCATCTGCAGTCCTCACTTTTGCCTATCAAAAGACCAAAGGGTGAGTGAGAAACAATACTTTTGTGCAGTAGGTTGTAGAGACATGGAATGCAGGACCATAAAAATGTGGGAAAGTGGAATCCAGAAAAATATTCTAAATGGGAAGGAGAAAATATGTGAAATATGTAGGTATAAAATAATCTGGAGAAATTGCAGGTTGAGTACATTCACATAGGTGGAGGGTAAATGGCTAACTGTGCCACATAATTAATTAGTTCTGATACAAATTCGACACCAACAACTTTCTCTGCATGAAATTATTTGGACTGACTATACCTCCTCCTCCAATGAATTTGTTTCTGGATGCAGGTCTGTTGACTAATATGGCATAATATGGATTGTTGATTGTACTTGTCTGTTATCAACTTCCAGTGTTTAAGTCACACAAACAAGAAGCTGTAAAGCTCTAGGTGGGTACAACCTTAGTAGTGGTGTGAGATGTGTTCTTTGAATGTGAGACCCAACAAGCAGGGAGTAAGTATTTCTGTTCCATTAAACCCATTTAAAAAGATGTTTATCGGAGTGATAATACGCTGATTGGATTCAAGTAGCACATGTCATTCAGATACCTGTAGATGTAAATCACTCTATGATATCTCACTGAAACAAGGACTGTTCCTCCAAACACTATCACACTACTCAAGGTTCAGTGCAGGTTAGTTGGTTAGTTACAGAGTGAAGCTCCCTCAACATCATAGCAGGAAATATTTTCTTTGTCGCATCTTCATTACTTAGATCTAAACTTTGGGCTCCTTCAGCCAACCATCAGCCTTTCTTCTTTGGAACACCTGATCATTTCATCCAACTCATTTTCTACAATCTCAAATGCAAATCATCTCTTGTCCAGCTCTGAGCTATGTGGACTATAGCAAGATTTGTGGTTGAATCAGACAAGAAATCCAATGAGAAAGATATGGGGTCAGAGTCCCTGTGTATATTTAAGATTGAGATAGATAGGTTCTTGACCAGTAGAGAAATAGAGGGTTACAGAGAAAGGACAGGAAAGTGGATATGAGGAATGTCAGATCAGCTGTTATCTTATTAAATGGTGGAACAGGCTTGAAGGGCCAAACACACTACTCTTGCTCCTGTTTCTCATGCTTTTTTATGGTGAGGCCTATCTGAATATCAAGAGCGCATCATACTTTTGCTGTATGGTCTGCCAAGTTTCTCGCCAGGCTGCAGCAAACTGCTAATTAAAATTTTGGACACCACACACCAATAACTCAGGGCCACATGCACCCCCCCTTCATGGACATTGGTATCTAATATGTTCCAGCCTCTAAAGACCCCTCAGAGCATATCTCTAATCTAAGTACATTATGCTTCTGCACTTCACTGCTGCCACCTGGGCTGTAATAGCGATCATTGCAATACTGCAGCAAGGACACTGTGGTCAGGGACATGTACCCAGCTCATGGACTGCATCAAGCTGCATTGCTGGCCTGTTGGCTTGCTATCACAGTCACAACATACTTGCTTGTTTACAGCAAATGTTCCCTCTGAGCACTCGAAGCACTGTACATGCCGATGTTTGGGCCAAGGTCATTTTGGACATTGACTTCCAGTTTTGTAAGTCACTGCCGTGCACGGACAAAAGTCTGTGCAGAGGAAAACAAAAAGTGGGAATGTAGCTGAAGCATCACTGCCTTGTCTTCCTGTTTAGCAGGAAGATTGTCATGGTTATCAGCAGTCATTAATGAAATCAAGGACAGCCTCCAATACCAATTTAGGGGCTTGGATATAGTCAAGTGGCACGGTGGCACAGTGGTTAGCACTGCTGCCTCACTGCGCCAGAGACTTGGGTTGAATTCCCGCCTCAGGCGACTGTCTGTGTGGACTTTGCACATTCTCCCCGTGTCTGCGTGGGTTTCCTCCGGGTGCTCCGGTTTCCTCCCACAGTCCAAAGATGTGCAGGTTAGGTGAATTGGCCGTGCTAAATTGCCCGTAGTGTTAGGTAAAAGGATAAATGTAGGGGAATGGGTGGGTTGCCTTCGGCAGGTCGGTGTGGACTTGTTGGGCCGAAGGGCCTGTTTCCACACTGTAAGTAATCTAGTCAAGTCAGTCAGATTCCTTTCCTCAAGGCGTGGGAAGCTGAACTTCGAGCAGCTAACCACCCTTCATACTGGCTTCTGCCCTAATGAGGGCTGTTTTCCTTCTGGAATGAGAGAGGTGCAGATATTAAGGAACATGAAACTGGGTGGCACTGCAGTTATTTTCCATGCAGATGGCAGGTGACCAAAGCCAGTGAATCAGTATAGCAGGTATGTGGGCTTAGTGGTGACAGGGATTGGGTTGGGTGAGAATGAGTGAGGCAAGAGAGAGACTGGTAGCTAGGTACAGTAGCAGAGACAGAATGAACATGTGGTGTTGCAGAAAAAATGGTAGCACTTACACGGGTGGAGCAGAGAAGGCTATTGACATTTTTCTTATACATTTCGTTCTTCCTCCAGATGCTGACACTGCACTAACCCAGATGGCCAGGCTGGCATCGTCTGGTGTTGTCTCCTGTACTCCTATCCTAGGGCAAGAGGCCTTTTTTTGTCTGTATCACTCTATCCAGCAGGATCCCCAGGTGTCTTCCTGCAAAGCGGGGCGACCATTTTTCCTTGTATGCCATGTTTGGAGTAAATGTAAGGAGCCATGTGGGGTAGCTCTGGACTGACAGTGCTTGTCTTGGAGCAGAGTGGGCTTTTAAAGATGATGCATATCTGATGAGTGGCAAGTTGTTCCTAGTATGGCACCTGGTAAGATGGGACTACAATTGGACATGTGGCAGGTAGTTAATGAGGCACATTTGGTAAGGTACAGTGCAAAATCTCATTGGGCCATGCAGTGATAATCCCTCCAGAAAGCTCGATGCAACTTGTATTTAGCCACAAACATGTAAGATTCACCCCATAAAAATTAAATTAAAAGGACAAAACTGTGTCCGTCTGGTCAGTTGCAGACTGAGTCTTTCTTCCATACATCTTTCAATCACTACTTTCACAACGAGATTTTATCCAGCTCCTTCATGGATTTGGTGACACTATCAATAGCCAATGTTCCTCTGGACTGTCTGTCTCTGACAGATTAAATGCTCTCCCCTGAGGTGAGTTTGGTGACAGGGAGGCATTTAACCAGGCAGGTAGGTGGCAAGTGAGGACCACACTTCTCACATTCCTCTGCCATGATTGAGTCTGGGTTGTGGAGTCTCATGGACAGTTCATCACCCATTACCAAATAAGGCCTGTCCATGGATTATCAATACCCACTTAAGGACCAAATCCTGCTCCTTGTGGTAGGCAAGAGACTCGCCATGTGTAAGCTCAAATAGCAACCAATATTGGGTTTGCTTGTGGGCTACAAAATCGAGGGGTGGGTGTTGAGGGTATGTGGAGTTGTGAGATGGTTATATGAGGTTTGTTCAAAGGCATTCAATGCCTGATTGTAGAGTTTGGCATCTGGAAGTTGGGGTTACCCACTGAGAATCATCATGACCCCTATTCCAACATTACTCACCTATGGCTGGATTCTCACTGATCTTGGGCCTAATTTGGATGCATTGTTGACAATGGCCTCTGTTCAGACTGATTCAACTGAGCAGTGCAGAGCTCCACAGCTTGTAATTATCTGGTAACTCTTGCGGGCAGTATTTCTGTCCTGTGATCTTCGGGAAATACCATTCATAATGATGGGCCTCCTAAGCACTTCACAACCAATGAATTACGTTTTTTGAAGTGCAGCCTTTGTTGAAGTATAGCAGCCAATTTGTACATAGAACGTTCCCAAAACAGCAATACAATGATGATGAGTTGATCTGTAATTTTGATGTTGATTGGGGGTTCAATATTGACAAGGTCATCAGAGATAACTCCTCTGCTGTCCTTTGAAATAGGATCATTTGCCACCATGTGACAGTGCGGATGGGGTCTCTGTTTCATATCACATCTGAAAGATGGCATCACTGACAGTGCAATATTCCCTTAGTACTGCAGTGGACTGTCTTGCATTTATATAAATTCTTTAATATCTTTAGGATGTCCTGAATGCTTTACAGCCAATGAAATTCCTTCAAAGTGTTCTCACTATTCAAATATAAGCAATGAGGTGCACAGCAAGGTTCCACAACAGTAGTGTGATAATAACCACATTCATCTGAGATTAGATTAGATTCCCTACAGTGTGAAAACAGGTCCTTCAGGCCAACACATCCACACCGACCCTCTGAAGAGTAACCCCACTCAGACCCATTTCCCTCCACACTGTGGGCAATTTGGCATGGCCAATTCACCTGGCCTGCACATCTTTGGACTGTGGGAGGAAACCAAAGCTCCCGGAAGAAACCAACGCAGATATGGGCAGAATGTGCAAATTCCACACAGACAGTCGCCCGAAGCTGGAATCAAACCTGGGACACTGGTGCTGTGAGGCAGCAGTGCTAACCACTGAGCCACCGTGCTGCCCATGTTTTATAATTATGTAAACAGGCTATGATTCCAAGGAAAACTTGCCAGCTCTTTTTAAAAATGATATCTTGGGATTCTTCAGAAATATAAGACAAGGCCAAATGAACCTCAGTTTAACTTCTTCTCCAAAGGGTTATATAAATATAAATGGGTCCTTTCTCAGTGTTTGACAGAGTCATTAGGAAGTCCAGACAATTTTCTCTCTTCATAACTCTGGTCATCATAAACATTCAGAGAAAACCGAATCTCACAAGGATATCTGCTGGGAATCAGCTAATTCAATACATATCAGACATAGAGACTAGGAAGATCCGAGCTTTAAAGTTTAAATGTTACTCTTGGAGCAGAGTCTTCCCAGGCTTCAGGGACCTGACATCAGTGTCAAATAGTAGTCAACATGCCATTGTGGGGACAATCACCTGGATGTGACTTTTATATAAGATAAGACTTTCAGATAAGAAAGACAGAAGATGCTCCAAGATAGTAATATCCTATTTCAATTTCTTAAAAAAAACAATTAAAAAAAGACTCAGCAGACAGACCACTGTAGAGGGGGTGCCATACCTCAGAGAAGAATATGTCTACAGTTGAAGCCAGGAAGGCAGGGAAAGCCTCACAGTTAACTTGGAAGTGCTGGCAATTCTGAAGAAGGGACACTGGATCCAAAACATTAACTCTGATTTCTCTCCACAATTGCTGCCAGATCTGCTGACCTTTTCTAGCAATTTCTGTTTTTGTTTCTGATTGCGAGCATCTACAATTTTTTTGGGATGTTTTTTGCTAATTTAGTAGTACCTGCTTTGTCTAACTTGGACAGTAAAGTTTTGTTTGAAAAATGAAATTTTGTGGTGTAATTCATTCAGTTAGTAGCTGGGAATTACTTTTCTCTGAGATTACAACAATCCACACATCTATACACATCTCTCTTTAATAAATTTAATGACTGAACAACTTAAAAGCTCATTGAATGTAGACTCAGCATGTTTAGGTAAAGAAGCTGCAAAGTCAGGTAGTGAAAACTAGTCACCATTTCACTTTTTAAATAAATATAGAATAATTCTTCTTCTCAATACTATAATAAGTGGTACTCAGTGGTACACCAACTGTACATCATGCTGTGACATATTTATATTATTTGGCATTTTTTCAGGCTGTCATGATGCGTTCATTATAAGATGATCTGTTTGTATTGGTTCTCTTGATTCCCTCTCTCTCCTCCCAATTGCGTTTTATTTCTCAATTTTCTTGGTATTTTTAAAACCAGCTTCCTTTTCATTTTAGCTTGCGCCATCCTTCCTCTTCCAACGATCTATCTACTCTCACCAGTGGAACAATTCATTCTTATTCCCACTTCTCCCTGCCTTGTCCCCATCCCAGTTTCCCCCATCTCCATTGATCTGCCTACCTCTTATGAGTTCACCCTCATTCCTCTGGTTCTAGTTTCCATCCTCTCCTGATTTCCTCTTTCCCAGTTCACTGAATCTCTCCAGATCTCCTGTGTTCCTCTCTGGCTTTTATTTCAAAGTCCCCTGGATCTGCTGTTCAACTCCCCACTCCCATTCTGGTCATTACTTTCCTACTATCCTTTAATCTCCTTGTCCTAGTTGGCCATTGAACCCTTTTCCCCTCAGCCTTTAATCACCTCATTGAGACTCTTATCTTCAGTCTTCATCTATTTTCTCCCTTTTCTATCTCCCGCTTAGTTTAAGTATCAGTTTGACTCAGTTAGCAACACGCTCAATTTAAAGTCTTCTTCAAATAGTTTTCACTGGAGTTATGGAAGATGGTTGGGTGAACGCTGAGTAAGAATTCACCTCCATAATCTGGGCTGACAGTCTTTATGGTCCTTGGCTGAAGCACAAAACCTTTGCTCTGGTGGATATAAAAATGCTGTGAAACTGTGTAAAGAAGAGCAACAGCTGGTGTCCTGGTGAACATTCCTCCCACAAACAACATTATGAGAAAGATTATCTGAACATATACTTATTGTTTCCTGCATGTTCTAACCAAAATCATTTTCTCATGCAATATTGGAAAGACAAAGGTCTCCTTGTGCAGCATGCCAAGGCTTGGCGCTGATTCAGCTCTGCTAAGTAGGGCAACGATGAAGAGTCAAGTTCTCATACTGCAGAATACAAAGTCAATGAGCAAGGCTGTATAGAGTATGACACCATGTAATGGGGATAGATTCAGTCGTGTAGGAAGTTAAGTGAAATTGCAGAGTTTACAGATGTAAGGTCTGAAACTAAGTTCTCATAGGTCCCAAAATGAAGGTCTGAGGCTTATATTTTAAGACTGCAGGTGAAGGACATGGACCCAAAATACCAGATACCACCAGGAAGACATCTTGGAATCTCTTGGAGATGTCAATTTACTGAGAGGCAGACTAAGTACTTTCAGTTATATTGCTTCAAAACTTTCATGTGCAAGCACCCCATGTGAGAGTTCAAAGTCTTGCCTTAATGTGAATTTCAACAACTGACCAAGTTCATTACTATCATGCATTCAGCACAGATTGGGAGGAAATGGTGGTAATTTGCAAAAGTGTGGGTCAAATTTTATTGAATTACGTCAAACAAATGATCATCCTCAGGAAGTGTGTTACACAAAATAATGCAAAAATTTTTCCTTAGTCTCTGAATTGGACCCAAAATTTGAAGTCACAAGCACAGTCTTAGAGACACTAACATGCTATTTCTTTGGAAGAAAATTAGAGGCAGCACACTCAGCATTCATTTTTAATTTCAGAGAAAATCATGTTAACAAGATTCTTAGGGAACTGTCAAAATCTCTTTTTTCTTACCTCCTTCCTTTTGCATCAAACCAGGAAAAAAATGAATTGATCCATCAAATCCATTCATACATAACCCAAGAGCACTCTATTTTAACATGGACAGAACTCACCGATTTATTCGCCTTCTACTGCCCACGTACACTTCATATACAGTCTACCCAGCCATTTCCTTACTGTGCCAGATTCTATTTGTGACAGCAGATTAAAACATGTTTATAATTTTGACTTCACACACTGAAGAAACCGTTCCACCACCCAGAAATCAAGAGGTGGAAGAAATGGTGGGAGTGGTGGCAAATAATGAATGTTCTCTTAAAACTTTACAAGTACCACTCAACAGAAGCATGTACGGTCAACACAGCACCAACACACAAAGCACCACGAGAAGTAAAATGGCGTTTGTTGTCAGGTTTTAAGAGAACAACTTACCCGTTTTCCTTCTGCGTACAGAGGCTTGGAAAGAAAAGAATCGGAGCGTTAGGATGGAATGGAGGAATGAATGGCAATGTCACAAAACTGAATCTAGAGGAAAGGGTTAGTAATTTATACAAAAAAACACAGAACATTCAAGTTATAGAGACAAAGCACATCCCAGACAGAGAACTGTGCCAACAGTGCAGGACAAGGAACAACAAAACTACTTGTAATATGATTGTTTCCACTTCATATTCAATATCTTTCTGTTTACTAATGTCATGTCGGTGAACTAAAGTATTAAAGAATTTCTTGGTATACCTCAGAGACAAGGGCCTGGAAGATGCAAACAACCAACTCTTCATTCTCAAAGATCGGCTTGTACACACTCCCTCATTGAGGAGAAACATGGCAGGGAATGAAAAAAGAAACTTTGAGGGATGTTACATAAAACTGAATCAGTGATGATCAAACTACCAAAACTTAAATCTGCAGGAAGGTTAGAAGACTTCCTCCAATTGCTGGGACATTTGTTGAGTCCCATACCTGAATGTAAGGCACTTCAACCCTCAACCCCATCCATCCCACCTACCTCTTCTATTCTAAAAATAAAATACATACAAAAACACACACAACTTTTGTTTTTTAAAAATTTGATCACAGGGTATGGGCATCACTGGCTAGGCCAGCAGTTATTGCCCATTCCTGATCACCCAGAGGCAGTCAGTAAACTACATTGCTTTGGGGTTGCAGTCACATGTAGACTAGGTAAAGGGATAGACAACTTCCTTCTGTAAAGGATATTTATAAACCAGATGGTTTTCAACAACAATCAACAGTGGTCACCATTAAGCTAGCCATTTTTTCACGACTTTTTTTTTATTATATTCAAATTCCAATATCTGTCATGGTGGGATTTTAAAGTTAGCCTTGGGTTTTTGATTACTTGTCATTACCTTTGCACCATCCCCACAATAGTGCACTCACTTTCGAAGAAGAGTCATTTAATTTATTTATTTAAAATAAATAATTGCTCTTGTTAAGTATAGAAATCTAACCTGTGTTTTGTTAGCCAGATTTTATCTGATAGGTGAACTGGGGACTTTGATACTCCAATGAGCTGTGACACCTTACTGAAGACAGTAATTAACATTGATGTGATCTGAATATTACCTGCCACTTATTAACCACAGATTGAATATTGTGCCAGTTTGCTGCATGCAGGCAGAGACTGCTTTGTTATGAGTGAAGCTGTGAACGATGTTCAACACTGTTATCGCTAACAAGTATATCCACTTCTCAGAAGCTGGTTGGGACCAGGAGACTAACTTTAAGAACTCTTGCAGTGGTGTCCTTTTTCTCTTACCCTATGCTCATGGAGTCTTATACTCAAAAGATTCACAGGCCGACTGTTCTCTATAACATACAAAGGAGCCCATTTTCTAAAATATACATTCTTTAAAAAAATCCTTAGGAAATACACAACAACAGCTATTTTCTGAACATCACCAATATCTTTTAACTTCCATTATATTGCTAGGAATTTTCTAATTTCTATAATGGTTCTATTTCTCTTCACTGTTATGATCTCCATAGAAAAAAATTCAAACTTCCCAGCTAATAAATAAGATAATGATACAACAATGCCATGAACACAAATCATAACCGTAGAGTGAACTTTTAGATTAGATTAGATTACAGTGTGGAATTCAAACTTCCCAGCTAATAAATAAGATAATGATACAACAATGCCATGAACACAAATCATAACCGTAGAGTGAACTGTAAGATTTAGGAGCAGAATGAGGCCTTTTGGCCAATCAGCTTTATTCTGTCATTTGATCAGATCACGGCTAATCTGATAATGATAATTTCACCTTCCTGTTTTTTGCTCAGAACCTTAGATCCTTTTAAGTGATTAAAAATTGCTTTCATTCAATCCTGAACAATGCCACCTTTATTGCCACCTGTGGCAAAGAATTCTGCAGATTCACTCACTTTGAGAAGAAATTCTTCCTCATCTATTTTAAATGGGCAATGCCTTACTCTGAGATTATGCCTTTTGGTCACACATGGGGAAACAAATTCTCAGCAGCTATCATGTCAAGCCCCCATAGAATCTTGTATATATTTCAATAAGGCCACCTTTCATTGTTTTAAACTCAAGTGAGTGCAGGCCCAAACTATTCAATCTCCCTTCATAAGTAAAAACCCTCCACATCTGAAATTAACTTAGTATTTTTTTTCTGGAGAGCCTCCTTTGTCATTATTATAGTATCATAGAATACCTACAGTGTGCAAGCAAGCCATTTGGTCTATTGACTCCACACCGACTCTCTGAAGAGCATATCTGACCCTATATCTTTCTTTAGATAAAGGTCCAAACCATTGACAATATTCCAGGTGTGGTAAACTAGTGCCTTGATAGTTTGAGCAAAAGTTCCCCATTTGTACACTTCATTTCCTTTGAAATAAAAGCTGATATTCTAGTTGTCTTTCCTGTGCTGAACTTGTTTGCTACCTTTGTTTGATTCATGCACAAAAACCTCCCAATTCCTCTTTGAGAGCTTTTGGCAAACTTTCTCTATTTAAGTAATATTTATTCCTCTATTCTTGTTGCAAAAGTTCATAACCTTACATTTTCCCATGATATATTACATCTGCTAAGTATCAGGTCCTAGGTGTGAGGCTGAACCTGAACTCCTAGAGATGTCCACAGGTAAAGGGATAGCTGGAAAATGGGAAGCCGACAGAAATCAGATAACGAGAATCCAGAGAAAGTATATTCCTGTCAGGGTGAAAGGAAAGGCTTGTAGATATAGGGAATACTGGATGACTAAAGAAATTGAGGGCTTGGTTAAGAAAAAGAAGGAAGCATATGTCAGGTGTAGAAGAATATGAAAGCAGTAGGAGTATACTTAAGAGGGAAATCAGGAGGGCAAAAAGGGGACATGAGATAGCTTTGGCAAATAGAATTAAGGAGAATCCAAAGGGATTTTACAATTACATTAAGGATAAAAGGGTAACTATGGAGAGAATAGGGCCCCTCAAAGACCAGCAAGGCAGCCTTTGTGTGGAGCCATAGAAAATGGGGGAGATACTAAACGAGTATTTTGCATCAGTATTTACTGTGGAAAAGAATATGGAAGATATAGAATGTAGGGAGATAGATGGTGACACCTCGAAAAATGTCCATATTACAGAGGAGGAAGTGCTGGATGTCTTGAAACACATAAAGGTGGATAAATCCCCAGGACCTGATCAGGTTTATCCTAGAACTTTGTGGGAAGCTAGAGAAGTGGTTGCTGGGCCTCTTGCTGAGATACTTGTATCCATAGTCACAGGTGGGGTGCCGGAAGACTGGAGGTTGGGTAACGTGGTGCCACTGTTTAAGAAGGGTGGTAAGGACAAGCCAGGGACTATAGACCAGTGAGCCTGATGTTGGTGATGGGCAAGTTGTTGGAGGGAATCCTGAGGGACAGGATGTACATGTATTTGGAAAGGCAAGAACTGATTAGGGATAGTCAATATGGCTTTGTGCGTGGGAAATCATGCCTCACAAACTTGATCGAGTTTTTTGAAGAAGTAACAAAGAGGATTGATGAGGGCAGAGCGGTAGATGTGATCTATATAGACTTCAGTAAAGCGTTTGACAAGGTTCCCCACAGGAGACTGGTTAGCAAGGTTAGATCTCACAGAATACAGGGAGAACTAGCCATTTGGATATAGAACTGGCTCAAAGATAGAAGACAGAGGGTGGTGGTGGAGGGTTGTTTTTCAGACTGGAGGCCTGTGACGACTGGAGTGCCACAAGGATCGGTGCTGGGTCCTCTACTTTTTGTCATTTACATAAATGATTTGGATGTGAGCATAAGAGGTATGGTTAGTAAGTTTACAGATGACACCAAAATTGTAGAGGTGTAGTGGACAGCGAAAAGGGTTACCTCAGATTACAACAGGATCTTGATCAGATGGGCCAATGGGCTGAGAAGTGGTAGACGGAGTTTAATACAGATTAATGCGAGGTGCTGCATTTTGGGAAAGCAAATCTTAGCAGGACTTATACACTTAATGGTAAGGTCCTATTGAGAATACCACAGTTGTTTATAATCTGGGATTTTCAACAATTTTTTCTGGGATTTGGAGACTCCTAGTCTACCCAATATTTGCATACAGATGGCTGTCACTAATAGTGGAAGCAGCTTGCACTTTCTTTCTCGTAAAATAATTCGAGCCCCCCCCTTTCAATTCCTGTCAAACCACCCAGGTTAGGCAGTAACTTCATTTTATTTTACAGACAGCCCCAAAACTTATTAATCTTATACAGCACACAACTGGTTGCAGGTTCTGATCCTATACTCAGAGGTTCCTTTCCTCTCTAATGTATTAATGGGCTGATCCTTTTTAAGTACAAAACACACACGAATGGCTGCGCTTCCCACTAAAATTATAGTGAATGCTACTTCAATATGCACAGATGCTGCAGTGCTTTCCAAGGACCACTCACCAAGCCTCCTTAGATAGCACCTTCACACCTGCCCTCTGCCACACAGAAGGACGTGGGCAGCAGGTGCATATGACCACTATCAATCTCCTTTCCTAGCCATTCAATCTTGGAACTACATCACCATTCTATCACTGTCACTGGGTCAAATTCCAAGAATTCCCCCCCAACAGCACGGTGGGTGCACCTGCACCCCAAGAACTGCAATGGTTTAAGGTTCACCACCAACATCTAAAAGGTAATTAGGAATGAGGAATAAATGCCATTCTTAGCAACAAGACCTATCTCGTGGGTTTGCATATAAAATTTAAAGGTATGGTAGTTTCCTATAAGAGACATGGGCTCCAATTTCCTTTCAAGAAATAGGGTCCACAATTTCTTGTCAGAAGCTGCTTTTCTTCATAATTTACATAGGGCTGTGAAGCCCTTCTGTGAGCAAAGGTGTAGCTGTTCTTTTGAATAGTCAATGGGTCTGCTTTTTTCCCAACACTGCAAGCAAGGTTTGTTGTTCCTCCTCATGGACTCAGGGGACAGGTTTTCATTCCACGTTTGGGAACCTGATGCCCGAAACATTTCCGGATCCTGACCTTATGCCAAAATAGTTCCGGTGATACAACGCAATTTTAGCAGCAATCACAAATTGGCTGAGATCCAAGTTTGGAGACCATCTCGGTGCATTGGTCACACTTAGAAAGTGGGTGCTAAACTTTGATAGGAGAAAGTGAGGACTGCAGATGCTGGAGATCAGAGCTGAAAATGTGTTGCTGGAAAAGCGCAGCAGGTCAGGCAGCATCCAAGGAGCAGGAGAATCGACATTTGGGCATGAGCCCTTCTTCAGGAATTCCTGAAGAAGGGCTCATGCCCGAAACGTCGATTCTGCTGCTCCTTGGATGTTGCCTGACCTGCTGCGCTTTTCCAGCAACACATTTTCAGCGCTAAACTTTGATAGACAATTTAAAAGGCAAATAGCAGCCAAATCTGAGCTTGCCATTCGCTTTGCAAATGGGTTTCATATACTTATAAGGTTGGGAAACCTCTAGGGTTTTGAGGTAAGCTATTGTCTTACCTTAGGTCAGGGCATTAATAGGACCACAATTATGGAGGTGACTGTAGGCTTCTGGTCCCTACATCCACTTGTTCCTATTATCTACTCTACTCTTAACAATCTCAAAAACCTCCAACAAGCCTGTCAAACATGATTTTACTTTAATAAATCCAAGTTGACTATGCCCAATCAGTTCATTATTTTCTTGTTTAGTTATCACACTCGTATAATAATTTTGAGTACTTTCCCAAATCTGATGTCAGGCTAACTGATCCGTAGTTCTCCATTTTCTGTCTCCCTGCTTTCTTAGCTGGTGGGGTTACATTTGCAACCTGTAGCCACCATTCCCGAACCTATAGAATTTTGAAAGACAATCTCCAATGCTTCGCTATTTCTACAGCCCGATCTTTCAATACTTGAGGATGTAGATCATTGCATGCAGGGATATATCAACTTTCAATCCCATTAATTTCTTCTGTACCATTTTTTATTAGTACTAATTTCTTTCAGTATCTTATTCTCAATAGTTCCTAGGATCCCTATTATTATGAGAAATGTCTTAAATATCACCCATGAAGATTGATATAAAGTAATTGTTTAGCTTCTTTATTTTCAATTATTAATTCTCAAGCATCTGCATTTAATGGATTCATTCTTGCCTTTGCTAATCTTTTCCTTTTACATCCTTCAGAAAGAAGCTTTTACAAACTGTTTTAATGTTTCTTGTTAGATTGCTTGAATCAACAATACAAAGTAGAGCAGGTGGAATAACAGTATTGTCACCAGACGAGTAATTCAGAAACCATTGTTTTCTAGAGGATAAGGGTTGGACTCCCACCATGAGAACGGTGAAATCTGAATTCAGTAAAAATGTGGAATAAAAAGCAAGCCTAACTGTGATCATGGAGCTATTATTAGATTGTTCTAAAAGCCCATCTGGATCACTAATGTCCTTCAGGGAAGGAAATCTGCCATGCTTACCTGGACTGGCCTACAAGTGATTCCAGACCTAATCAATGTGGTTGACTTTTAAATGCCTTTTGACTGATTAGGGATGGGCAAGCCAAGGGCACTCTTATCCAAGATTGTCAAGGCCGTGGCTGTCATGTCAAATTGAAAAAAGCAAACATGGATTAACAGCAAATGAACCAAAAACGTGTGTACAAGGCCTCTGTTCTCAGCAGGAGAAAGTGAGGACTGCAGATGCTGGAGATCAGAGCTGAAAATGTGTTGCTGGAAAAGCGCAGCAGGTCAGGCAGCATCCAAGGAACAGGAGAATCGACGTTTCGGGCATAAGCCCTTCTTCAGAAATGAGGAAAGTGTGCCCAGCAGGCTAAGATAAAAGGTAGGGAGGAGGGACTTGGGGGAGGGGCGTTGGAAATGCGATAGGTGGAAGGAGGTCAAGGTGAGGGTGATAGGCCGGAGTGGAGTGGGGGCGGAGAGGTCAGGAAGAAGATTGCAGGTTAGGAAGGCGGTGCTGAGTTCGAGGGATTTGACTGAGACAAGGTGGGGGGAGGGGAAATGAGGAAACTGGAGAAATCTGAGTTCATCCCTTGTGGTTGGAGGGTCCCTAGGCGGAAGATGAGGCGCTCTTCCTACAGCCGTTGTGTTGCTATGGTCTGGCGATGGAGGAGTCCAAGGAACTGCATGTCCTTGGTGGAGTGGGAGGGGGAGTTGAAGTATTGAGCCAC